>NW_026652284.1:117673180-117948764 GCF_009828535.3 Hylobates moloch
AATGGTTTGTTCTGCTTTCTGGTTTTATGTCTTTTTATTACACCATAGTGCAGTCTTAAAAACCCTTAGTCTTTAACATTTCCAAAACAATCTGCAAATATTAGCTAACCAATTCGCATCTTGACCCCGGGAGGCTGGGTCAGTGTGATTATTTCAGCTTTACAGATGAGCAAGCTGGATGGGGAAGGTTAAAGGATTTGCTTGGGTTTGCAAAATAAAGCAGAGAGCAAGTGCATCATTCGCAAGAGGATCATTCCTGACTGATCATATTTCTGTTTGGAGAAGCAGCTGGTGGAAAAGAGGAGGATGGTGTGGGTCAGGGGAAGTCAGAGGATAATTTTATGGTCTTGGGCAAGACATATCATGAACATGAGCTGGTTTCCTCACTGGATATAATTATCTATTTATGTGTCTCCTGCCCGTTGAGTGATTCCTGAGGAAAGGAAGAGACAAAAACTCAATGTTATAATAGGCACAATACCTTACATATAGTATGTGTTTAGTAACAATATATGTGTCTAGAATTTAGAAGGTGATAGAAATACAGACTGCTTTCCCTTCCCCAGTGTTTCTACCTGACTAGAGTATGATGAAGCGTATTAGTCACATTTACATTTATGTTTTATTTGTGGCTGTGGAGTTAGCCTATTTTCAAATTGTGTTTTCATTGCTTACATGCCTTTCAACTTTGGAAACACTGCGTAATCTTAATAAGCCTTGTTTTCTTAATCTGTAAAACAAAATAAAACAAAAAGAGCAAGAACAGTATCTATTCATAGAGTTTTTGTGTCAGTGGGACTGAAATGATCTGTTCTAATTATTTCAGTTCCCACTGACACAAAAACTCTATGAAGCCGTCAATTCGTCCCTGTCTTGAATATATATATATACACAAAAGCACTATTTTTTATTTTTATTTTGTATTTATTTATTTATTTTATTTTATTTTATTTTATTTTATTTTATTTTATTTTATTTTATTTTATTTTATTTTTTGAGATGGAGTCTCGCTCTGTTGCCCAGGCTGGAGTGCAGTGGCGTGATCTCGGCTCACTGCGAGTTCCGCCTCCGGGGTTCACGCCATTCTCCTGCCTCAGCCTCCCAAGTAGCTGTGACCACAGGAGCCCGCCACCACGCCCAGCTAATTTTTTGTATCTTTTGTAGAGACGGGATTTCACTGTGTTAGCCAAGATGGTCTCAATCTCCTAACCTTGTGATCTGCCAGCCTCAGCCTCCCAAAGTGCTGGGATTACAGGCATGAGCCACCAGGCCTGGCCCATTATTTTTTATTTTTCTGCACTGTGCCAAGTAAGAGAGTCATCAAATGTTAAATGTGACATACATATATACATATGTGTGTGTGTGATATGAGAGAAGCCCTCAATTCTTCCCTGTCTTGAATATATGAACACACAAAAGCATTTTTTTTTATTTTTCTGCACTGTAGTAAGCAAAATAATCATCAAGTGTTAAAAGTGGCATACATACATATACGTGTGTGTGTGTGTTTGGGAACTTACTTCCTCCATACAAACATTAGAAATACCTGAGACTAGTTGGACTAAGGTTAACCGTATGCAAACGTCAAAGGTCTAAGCCAACTTGGTTTGATAAATGGAATTATTATATATTATATTATACTAAACACTACTTGAAATCATTTGATAGGGCAAATTCCTTTTGTTGCCATGGAAGATGTTAGAATAGGATTCCACCTATACAAGCATTAGGACAGCTGTATGTAGTAGCATTTTGCCTGTGCCTAGTATAGAACTTTGAAGCCATAGGTATTTATTAAATGTTTACTATTAGGATAATTTTCTTGGAAGTAGTTTTCACTAATAGCCATTTGAGAATAATATAAGAAGAAAAATGTGTTCACTATTTGACATGAAATTGGTCAAAAATTTAACATTATAGTTATACTTACTGATATAAAATTAGAATAAAACTTCTTAAATTTACAGATAGACTGATATACTAATCTGAAGATTATGTTGAGTACATTACAAGTCAGTTTTACCATTTTATCATTTTGTTCTGAAATATATTTATTTTGAAATCCACAGTATTAAAATATTATATTAATTTTCAAACTCACCAGATGTTGAATTTATCTTTTTTGAAATTTAGTTTCGGTATTTACTTTTGTGGCACTATTTACTATCAATATCATAGGGTATTCTCTCCACAGGTTTTAAAAAGTGTAATCATTTGTTTCAAATGTATTTTGAGACACCTGTAACATCCCTGAGAAAATGGAAATAATCTAGACTGTAGTTGAGCCAGAATTGGAAATCACTCAACACTGAAGCTTCACTTGCAAAAGAGAAAATAAAGAAGCGCAAAGTATAAAACAATCTATATTCCTAACACCTACATTCTAGATTTCCACTTTCAAAATTCTGATTCAGACTTCGCCTGCATCAGAGAAAAATAGATGAGAAAGAACACAAAATACAGATTTAAGGAAAATGGATCAATAACATATATCCCAGAAGAAGATTACGGATACAGTATGCAAATTTCTTCTTGAATCTCTTGTTGAAGCAAGAACAGAACAGCAGAAGCCATATGAACATGGAACATTCTCTGGATTACCTCACCCTAAAATAAGAAGGAAGAGGAAAAGGAAGCTGAACACACAGCAAAGTAAACACTGAAATCTTTTCTAAAAGTACCCTGTACGTAGGTGTGTTCTTTTGAAATTGGAGGTTTTTTACATTTTTGAGTGCCATAAGAACATTTTGTACTGGATTGGAGGAAGTTTATCTTTTAGATTGTACCATCCATTTTTGGGTTTGGGGTCTCAGAAAAATGCTAATAAAACTCTTACGAGTTGTTTTTATTTGGGGGCATGTTGACACTGGGGGAAGCCCTGTTATGGGTCTGTTTCCTTGACCATGATGGTACTATCTAAATATGCAAACTTTCCATGGGCAATAGACTATAAAATAAAATAAAAAATGATTATTACAAGCATATTATTCTTGTCCCATCTATTTACAGTTTAAAAGCTCTGTCTTTAATCTTTTTTTCTCTCTCTGCTTTCATTATTAACTTGTACATACCTCCATTGCAGCAGACACATTTGAATTACATTTTCTGCTTGATAAATTTCCGGTTCTCTATCTTTTCTTAAAGGTAACCCTGGAACTTAGAAGGGCTAAGTAATTGAAGAATCTCAAAATTTATTAAATTGGTAGAAAAATAAAAATGAAATTATTCTTTAAACATCTAAAAACGTATTATTTGCCTATTATCATTGCAACAACTTGCAACCTAACCAGACTGTAAAACGCCTGAAGTCCATACTATTTTCAGAGGAGTTGCCTCCAAAGCCACTGTAAGTGATTTTGATTTAGACTTAGATATTGCTTTTGAGTGAAAGAGAGGCCATGCTCTTTTTAGCTGAGTTAAACTGACACGGCACGCTTTTTGTTTTGTATGCTTCTAATTGGCTGTGGTTGAATTCTGTTTGGCAAGTGGTTGATGGGGTTTGCATCATAAGCTAGTGTTAGGGTCTACTGATATAAAAATGAATAATACATGACCTCAGATATTGAGAACTTACAGGTTAGTTATGGCAAATGGCTTGTCACCAATCATCTCATAATGGAAGTATAAGTGCCTTAAAGGAATATAGACATTAAAGTAATTAATTAAATGGAGCTCATATAGGTAACTGATGGTAATGAAAACCAGGACACAAACAAACAAAACATTAAAAAAATTAAGTTGTGCTTTAGCAATTAGAAAAGGAGCAAAGGATATTTCAAATGGAGAAAACAGCATGATCAAAGGTAAGGGCATATTAGTCTGAAACTCAAAATTATTTATCAAGAAGAGGTTCATTTTTGCACATAACAGAAAATCCAGAGTTTAAACATTACTTATATAGATTAAAATAAATATCTTGTTCTTTCTAAGTCTCCTTTCTGTCATCCCCTGTATGCTGGCTTTTGACCTGGGGCTCACCCTCTCATAATTACGGGATGCCTCAGTAGTTCTTAGCCTCATATTACAGAAACATCAAAATTCTTGGGTCATAAACATTATAGTATTGAGTCCTCTTTTAGAAACAAAGAACCTTGCCTGGAAGCCCCTTATGTCTATTGGCTAGAATTGTGTTATAAGTCAATTTTTCAATCAAACACTGGAATTGAAAATGGAACTTATATTATTGATTCAAAGTAATTAAGATATTTGCTAGCAGGGCTGGGTCTGTCTTCTCTAAAGAACCTGGTACCTGAACAAGAAGAAGGTTCCTTCAACATGGAAGAAGTAGGTGTTAAGGATGAAGTGGGATTAGCTTTTTGGAAGCATCCGAAAATGAGTAAGTAAAGAGTACAGGCCAGGCGCGGTGGCTCACGCCTGTAATCCCAGCACTTTGGGAGGCCGAGGCGGGTGGATCACGAGGTCAGGAGATCGAGACCATCCTGGTTAACATGGTGAAACCCCGTCTCTACTAAAAATACAAAAAAATTAGCCGGCCTGTTGGCGGGCGCCTGTAGTCCCAGCTACTTGGGAGGCTGAGGCAGGAGAATGGCGTGAACCTGGGAGGTGGAGGTTGTAGTGAGCCGAGATCATGCCACTGCACTCCAGCCTGGGCAACAGAGCGAGAATCCGTCTCAAAAAAAAAAAACAAATGAAATGCAATCATAGGGATATTAAGGAACTCTGAGCAATTTGATGTGGACAGACAATAGGATTATTTGTCCAAGCCAAATATAAGGAGTTTGCATTCTGAGTGAGATAATTTGGGTACCCAAATTATTTTATCTTTTACTGGTAAGAAAAAATGTGAAGCAAGCAAAATTCAAAGTTTACTTACTTAACTACAATGTTCTTAGATGCTTGAGATCGATGAGCCTATGTATTTTCCTTACACGTATTAGGAGAAGGTATTATATCCACTTTTCACATATGAAAAAATTGAGACTTGGGAGAATCTATATACTTAAAGCTTGATCAGCTAAAAAATAGTAGAATTGAAATGTAAACTTAGGGTGGTCTAGCTCCAAAGCCTGTGTGGGTTATCTAGTTCTGTGGAGGATGAGTTATCTGTGCACACCCCATTAGAGTTTTATAAAACCTATAAGGAAGATATTGTGATGGAGTAAGTTATTGAACTTTTCTTATGCCTCTTCCTGTCTCTGGTTAAGAGGTGAAACAGAGTTGCAATAGCACTCAAAGGGATTTTCACTGAGGCAAGGAGGTGTGGACTTTGGTGACAGAATGCTCTACCTTCTGGGTCCCTTCTTTGCTGTCCACCATGATAGTAAAATTTAAGCTTGTCTCTGTCTTTTATTTTGAGGATGGCAGAGGTTAATAGCCTAGAGAGAATTAGGAGGGACACATTCTTCAGCCATGGCTACTCAAGGAGCTTGTAGATCTGGCAACTGGGGCTCCTTCTCTGGGCCCTCATTCATTAGAGAACGTTACTCCATTCCTCCTCTGCTGTGCCCCATCCCTTCTTGCCCCATCCCCTGAGGGCAAGGAGTTCATGGGACAATTGGACCTATTGAAGCACCTATCCAGAACTCACTTCTTCCTTTCTAAACCATCGTTTGGAGACTCAGGTCTCTGAAATGTGTAACAGCCTCATGCCCACTTGCAGGTACACATGGATCAGTACGCAAGAGTCTTTTACAGACTAACCTGTACGTGTACATACTCTTCAGTACGACAGGTAGCAAAAAAGGTAGTGCTTTCAGAAACTGGAGTGCTGTGGAGCTTGGCTTGGATGTGAGGAAGAGCTTGTCCACAGATATGTCCACCAGATCATTTTAAGATGACATGCTGCCAGGGGTCAAAGAGAAGGCAGGGGACCTCTATTTGTGTTCTTGCCTCCTGCCTTCTGAATACTATTAGTGGGCCTAAGGCTATCTCTAACTTACAAAGAAGAAGGAATAAACAGAAGCTATACAAAGTTATATGGAATAAGGGCCAGTACATTAGTAATAATAGTAGCTAGCACCTATGTATCACATTCTGTGGGCTGTGCTCATTACATGTATTGGCACGTTTAATCTTCATCACAACTCAGTCAATAAGCTGTGATGTGAATTTAACCTCTTGTGTTGTGCAAAACACAGCATGATTTGACAGCCCCAGAAATTTATAATTTAGGGCATCATTGTGTTCTCCATTTTATACATAAGGGCCTTGAAACACAGAGATAAAGCAATTCACCCATAGACACCTGGTCAGATTTGTTCCCAAGCCATCTGCCTCTAAGTCTAAGTCTGCGTTTTAACCATTGCATCATTCTCCCAGGTGGAAAGAAATTGAGAATATTGTGTCAGGAACAGGTGTGTACTTCATTGTCTTCTTGTGTCATATTTTTAGGGCCTTTGACTTTAAGTGGCAAGTTCTAGAACCCGAGAGGCGAAGAGACCCAAAAGCGGCCTTTCTTTTGCCTAGCTCTAACCCATTTCCTACCCACGGCCAGAGGAGCTCTAGTAAATATATCTGTACCGCCTCTTGCTGAAGAACCCACAGTGGTTCCCTATTGCTCATCAATGGATGGAATTCCAACTGTTTAAACTGACTTGCAAAAAGTTTTAATATTTGGTAATCTGTTTAACTTCTAAAATTTCACTCTTTTCCTTGTCAACTTCCATTACCATATTCTGCTATTTTCACTTCCTGACACTCATCATCTCTCCTTTGGGCATATGCTCACAGGGTTTTTACTGCCCAGATCTGTTCACATTCCCCTACTCTCTTCTTCCACCCCCTTCTCCCAATTAATCCCACTTATTCTTCATGGTTTTTTTTTTTTTTTTTACCACTTATCACTTTTTTAAAGAAACCTACATTGACCAATCTTCCCTGGTACTGTATGTTCATTAGCACCCTTGCAATGTTCTCTTTTGTAGCCCTCAGCAAACTTGGCTGACATTGCTTGTTTATTGTGTGTGTCATCCGTAAAACTATACATAGTTTCATAGGAGGGACTTTGTATTGTTTTTCACTGAGTCCTCCACAGCCTAGTACATAGTGAGTAAGCAAGAGTTGAACAAAAAACTGAAAACTGTCATTATTTAAGTCTTAAGTTAACAAAATTTCAATAGCTTCCAAACCATGAACTCTAATTTTGGTAATAATTAGCATTATGTTTTCTTTTTTATTCTATTTCTCTTGGCAATTTGCAATGGTAGGACTTATGGTGAATGTTCACAGAGGAAAAAAAATAGTAGGAAAATAAATGGGGTGCTCCTGGACACTTAGGCGATGAAAAATACACAATTTTTAAAAATCAGGATTAGATTTAACACATTCTAACTAGTTCAGAGATTTTTTTGAAATCATATGCTTATCATCACATTTTTCTGCCATTTCCTTTTCTTTTCTATTTCAATTTTAGCAGACACATACAGTTCACATCCAGTTTTAGGTATGGTACGAGAAATTTAACGTATTTTTTCAGAAGCAAGAAAATTAATTTTTTGCATTTTCACTGACTTTTAGCATAAAACTACATACCCATGAGACATCAACAACAACAAAAAAATAAAAGCAAAACCATATAGTCTGAGTTTAAATATGACTAGATGAAAATTAAAACTATATGTTTTAAGAAAAGGCCACCAAATGACCTAAATTCATCTTCAGTTTATAAAAAGTATGGAGCAGTATTACAGGCAATAATGAAGAAGGTAGATAAAAACAGTGCCAAAAAACTTAAAAGTGTTTCCAATATTTACATTTGCTTAGAGATTCTAGAAGAAATTACTGATTTAAGCATTAGGCAATGAATGAGCACTTTTAATAACAATACAATACTGACACAAAGAGAAACAATCGGAAGACAGCTGCTTCTGTTCTGAAAAGCATGTGGAGTGTACACATTTGGCTTCAAAAGATAAAATGAAATTCTTGCTGGAAAAAAAAAAAAAGAAAAGAAAAGAAGCATCAAGAGGCACAGAGTGTTGGGTGGAAGACAAAGATGAAGATTGATGATTACTTTTATAACGGTGATGCCACAAAATATTGGGACCCTGGGAGCCATCTTCAACCCAAACCTATGAGGTTGGGCTATCCATCTCTTGTTTTCCTATAAAATGTGCACATAATATTTTAAAGCTCTAAAAATTACTCCGAGGCATAGAATAAATAAGCTGTACTGCTGTTATCTCTACATTTCCTAAGTGCTCTGTGTTATGAGAAGTAATAATAGCTTACAGAGACATGAGAGGAATAGGAAACAGCAATACAACAAGGCATAAATCCCCCAACCCTTGTCAGAAGGAGTAAGCCTCTTTGGCCATCTGTAAAATGGGCTTGTGTAGCTGAATGAATTTGTATGGTCCTGTTAAGATTGACCTATTCATTATGTAATAAATAATAATTTAATGAGCCCTCCTGTGGAACACACATTTTTTCAGGCTCTAATACACAATCCAGATGTTAGTGTTAAGGAGAAGATACCAATCAATTAATCATAAATAAATAAACACATGATTTAAGAAAAAAGTAGTCTATCTAATACAAAGATAATAGAGTTAGGTATTAAAAAGTAATTGGTTGAATAGGGAGATGGTGGATTTGAAAGAGAAATCTCAGTTGAGTATTATTTGAGCAATATGTGAAGAATCACAAAGATATGGCTATATGCAATTGCTGAGGAATAGTATTGTAAAAACCGGGGGCATCATGCAAAACAGACTATAAAATAAGAAAGAACCTGGTGTAGGCCAAGTGCGGTGGCTCATGCCTGTAATCCCAGCACTTTGGGAGGCTGAGATGGGAGGACCACCTGAGGTTGGGAGTTTGCCGCCAGCCTGACCAACACGGAGAAACCCTGTCTCTACTAAAAATATAAAATTAGCCAGGCATGGTGGCAGGCACCTACAGTCCCAGCTACTTGGGAGGCTGAGGCAGGAGAATCGCTTGAACCTAGGAGGCAGAGGTTGCAGTGAGCCGAGATAGTGCCATTGCATTCCAGCCTGGGCAACAAGAGCGAAACTCTTTCTAAAAAAAAAAAATAAATAAATTAGAAAGAAAGAACCTGGTGTACTCAAGAAAGAAAAAAGAGGCCAGTGGTGTGTATTGAATGAGGAAGAAAATGGTGGGAAGTATGTTCAGCAAGATACAAAGTACCATGCTACATAGACCTTTTCAAGCCATGGTAAGCGATGTGGTTTTACACGTCCTATCTGGAGATGTCACTGGAAGGCTTGCATTGTCAGGTATCAATTTGACTCAGGTAATTAAAATGCCACTTTGGCCACTGCGTGGGAAATGGATGCAAACAAGCAGGAACAAAAGCAGGCAGGACAGTGAGCTGACAATTTTGGTGGTCCAGGTGAGAGACCCTGGTGAAAAGCAACACACAGCGAGCAGTGGAGATAAAGTATCATACTTGAGAAAGATTCTTGACACAGAGAGATTAAAATTGTTCATAAATTGCAGGTGGATTCAGGTAATGTTAGAAATCAAGGGTAACTATAACTTTTGGGGCCTGAGATGTGAAATATTAGGAACAAGCCAGTTCAAGGTAAAGAACAAAAATATTTCTGGTTGGTCCATGTTCGGTTTGAAACCTCCATCTGACATCTGGAGAAAGTGGAAGCTTGAAACACAGATGCTGTGGAGTCATCAGCATATCCATAGTTTGTAGAGACATGCACCGGATAAGAACCTCAGGAAGAGGGAATAGAGAAGGCTTCAGGGGTCATGAACAGAGGCCTTCCAACCTATAGAAGTTGGGAAAAGAGAAAATAGCCTTCAAAGGAAAATAAGATCTAAATAAACATTCCCTAACTCTAGACCTGCTGGGAGGCGATAATCTCTGATCTAAGTCTCAAATATTAAGAAGTGTACATTCATCTGGCTGCTATTGTGAATGAACAGCAAAGAGTATTGAACACACTAAAGTGAAAGACGCATTTCTTTTTCTTCAATAAGCTCAATAATTGATTGGTGAGAAAAAAAGTTATTTTAAAACCTGAGTGCTAAATTCAATATGAGATGCAGATCTGACGCAGGGACTGAGATCACGCAGGAGAAGAGAGATTAGCTATTTGGAGAAAGGAAGACAGAGAGAGCCTCTTGGATAAGGTATACTAACTAGGCAAGAGGTGCTCAGAAATAAACCCTAGGATACATGTCCTAGGTGAGATACAGTCATGTACCACATAACAGTGTTTCAATGATGGATGGGCTGCATATAAGACAGTGGTCCCATAGATTGTAATAAAGCTGAAACTTTCTTATCACCTAGTGACATTGTAACATTCCTAACCATAGCACAACACATTACTCATGTATTGGGGGTGATGCTGGTGTAAACAAACCTACTGCAATGCCAGTTATATAAAAGTATGTACTATATGGTCAATATGATGCTACATGATATTACTTGATAATGATAATAACCAACTATGTTACTGATTTACATATTTACTATCCTATACTTTTTATTTTTAATTTAGATTATACTCCTTCTACTTATTTTTTTTTTTAATTATCCTCAGGCAGGTCCTGCAGGAGGTATCCAGAAGAAGGCATTGCTACCACAGGAGATGACAGCTCGTTGTGTGCCATTGCCCATGAAGACCTTCCAAGTGGGACAAGACGTGAAGGTAGAAGGCAATGAAATAAATTATCCTGAGCATGTGTATTAGGATAATGTGAGTTTGTGTCTTCATTTTTAATAAAAAAGTGTTAAGTAAAAAATTAATAAAGACAATTTAAAAATAGAAAAAAGCCTATAGAATAAAGAAAATACTTTTGTCTATGTGTACAATGTGTGTGTGTTTTAAGCTGATATTACAAAACAATCAAAAAGTTTTAAAGTTTAGAAAGTAAAAAAGTTCTGGTAAGCTAAGGTTAATGTATTATTGAATTATTATTATTACTATTATTATTATTATTACTGAGAAGGAGTTTTCCTCTTGTTACCCAGGCTGGAGTGAAGCGGCGTGATCTCGGCGTACTGCAACCTCCACCTCCTGGGTTCAAGGGATTCTCCTGTCTCAGCCTCCCGAGTAGATGGGATTACAGGCGCCCGCCACCACACCTGGCTAATTTTTGTATTTTTAGTAGAGAAGGGATTTCATCATATTGGTCAGGCTGGTCTTGAACCCTAGACCTCAGATTATCTGCCTGCCTTGGCCTCCCAAAGTGCTGGGATTACAGGCGTGAACCACTGCCTCCAGCCTATTGAATTTTTTAATAGAAATTTAGCATAGCCTAAGTGTATAGTGTTCACAAAGTCTATAGTAGTGTACAATAATGTGCTGGGGTTTCACATTCACTCACCACTCACTCACTGACTCACCAAAGCAACTTCCAATCCTGTAAGGTCCATTCGTGCTAAGTGCCCTAGCAGGTCTAGCCTTTTTCTTTTCTACTGTATTTTCACTGTACCTTGTTTATGCTCAGGTATGTTTAGATATACAAATACCTACCATTGTCTGACAACTGCCTACAGTATTCAGTATCATAACATGCTGCACGTTTATAGCTAAGAGCACTAGGCTATACCATATAGCCCAGGTGTGCTGTAGGTTAAATTATCTAGATTTGTGTAAGTCACTCTGTAATATTTGCACAATGGCAAAATTGCCTAACAACACATTTTTCAGAAGGTATCCCATTGTTAAGTGACGTATGTGGGTCAGATTGTCTACGTGGGGATTCACATATTGAAGTATAACCTGAATCAGACGTCCTCTTGCCAACGATGTTATCTCCACCCCCATCAGGTGCTGAGACAAGCATCCTTCCTGTAGTGTATCCCTGTTTGTTTGTGCAAAGACGTGTGCCTGCCTGTGTGTATGTGTGTTCAATAGTATGATTATTTTCCACTTAATTAAAAAGATAACATATAAACATGTAGGCCATTCAAGCTGAAGCATCTTAGTTAAAATAACCCATCTCTCTGCTTTGTCTCACATTCTCTGTGCACATCTCTCTGGATGGCCCAGTGGGTAAGGGCACAATGGTATTAGCTCCAGGCTTGTGTTACGGTGCCCTAATGCACTGCACATCTGCCTAAGTCCCATGCTAAATCCTTCCAGAAGCACCATTTCTTCATCCCTGATCATTAACAGCTAACGCATTTAATTCCATGCATAATAATTGGCTCTTGGGGCTGGGCACAGTAGCTCACACCTGTAACCCCAGCACTTGGAGAGGCTGAGATGGGAAGGTTGCTTGAGCCCATGAGTTTGACACCAGCCTGGAAAGCACTGGAAGATCTAATCTCAACAAAAAATTTTTTAAAAATTAGCCAGGTGTGATAGCACATGCTTGTGGTCCCAGCTACTAGGGAGACATAGGCAGGAGAATGACTTGAGTCTGACAGGTTGAGGTTGCAGTGAGCTGTGATTGTGCCATTGCACTCCAGCCTGAATGACAGAGCAAGACACTATCTCAAAAATCAAAATCAAAATAATTGTTTATTGGAAATTATTGTATAAAATATTGTATGATTGAAATAGCTATTCATGTTATGCAGAATGAATATGAGGCAAGAAGCAAAACAATATTGCTTTGTTTTCAAAATAAAAAGATGAGGTGATAATATAAGCGCACTGGGTTGCCATGGGAATCAAGGAAATTAAGTGAATACAAAGATGCAAAACTAGTATTTGTTAAGTGCACACCATGCACGAAGCATTCTTCCAGGCAGACAACTCTTTTAGGTAGGAATTTCAGAGGACTGAAATTGAGACTGAGAGAGGTCAAGCAAAGTACTCAAAGTCACACAGCCAGCAGTTGGTGGAGCCAGTCTCCCTGCACTGTCTGAAGGCTGAGCCTGTGCTTATCTTGCTGTCCAACACTGCCTCCCAGTGGTCTCCCTTACCCTCCACATCGAATCCGTCACACACCTTCCTGATTTCAGCTTCTGATTCTTTCTGGTTCAAGCTACTTTTTAATTACTATTGCCCGAATTCAGCCTCTCAGCAGCAGAGGAACTGGTCTTCGCCAAAGTTCCTTCTTTATTTCACCTGCCACAAAAATATGTGCTTTTTACAATGTAGAACCTGCCAGTTTGAATTTTCTTCAGTGACTTCCCACTCTTGATGAAGAATTTCAAAACACATTAGGCTAGTGACTAAGACAACACGCAGATTGTCTTTAGCCTAGCTTTCCAGCATTATGTGGTACAAAGATGCTAATTTCAACTAATGATGATACACACACATATCATGAATCATTGGTAAGTTTGAATTCATTCTGGGTACCTCACTTAAGTGGTGGAGTCTGAGTATTATTAATAATACATTCTTTTATTTTTTTCGTGCAATGACTATTTCTGTGCTTTCTTTGTTGTAGGATGCTTTAGCTATTTTTTTTTTTTTTTCTGATGACGTCTCATCGTGTTGCCCAGGCTGGAGTGCAGTGGTGCCAACTCAGCTCACTGCAACCTCCACCCACCCCTGGGTTCAAGCGATTCTCCTGCCTCAGCCTCCTGAGTAGCAGGGATTACAAGCACTCATCACCACGCCCAGCTAATTTTTTGTATCTTTAGCAGAGATGGGGTTTCACCATGTTGGCCAGGCTGGTCTCAAATTCCTGACCTTGTGATCCACCTGCCTCGGCCTCCCAAAGTGCTGGGATTACAGGTGTGAGCCAATGGGCCTGGCCTTTATTTTTATTTTTATTTATTTATTTTTTTTTTGAGATGGAGTTTCATTCTTGTTGCCCAGGCTGCAGTGCAATGATGCAATCTCAGTTAACTGCAAACTCCACCTCCCGGGTTCAAGCGATTCTCCTGCCTCAGCTCCGCAAGTAGCAGGGATTACAGGCACCCGCCACCATGCCCAGTAAATTTTTTTTTATATATCTAGTAAAGATGGGATTTCATCATGTTGGCCACGCTGGTTTTGAACTCCTGACCTCAGGTGATCCACCCTCCTCGGCCTCGGAAACTGCTGGGATTACAGGCATGAGCCACCGCACCCGGCCAGGTATTCTCGAATATATTTAAATCTACATGATTTAAAATCTATATTTAAATCTATTTATTTGTGTGTATCTGTGAAGTGTTTATTGAAACTGGATTTAAGAAATGAATATAAATGCCAAATTATAGCAGTGTTTGTGGATAAAATGGAAAGTTTTTATGATTTATTGAAATGAATACAGGAACAATAACATGAATAATAACTCTAGGATAGGCAAATAATCTAGGAGCAGGCACATTGCTGCCATGTTCCTGATGGAATGTAGTGTGGTATACTGCTGGCGGGGACTGAACCTAGAATATATTGTAAAAGGGTAACTAGGGGATCTCTTATTACATGCAGTGCCTTCTTCAGATCTAAATGGGAAGTTCTCATAACCTAGATATTTTGGAGCCTCATGCACCATAGTATCTGTAAAATCACATGTTAGTCTGAAATTCAAACTGGCCTGGAATTAAATTCTATCAGACTCTCTACGATCTCCTGAAAACTGAAAAGGGATTAATAGCAGAGGTAGGATTTCCTGTTTACCATTTTACAACATGCAATCTTTATTTATGTCTTTGAATAGGTTTTTATTTTTCTTACTGACTAAAATGCGCTGTGGAAGGCTAAATAATGGCCACTGTGGTATTTAAGTTTAAATCTCCAAAAACTGTGAATACATCACATGGCCTGGTAAGAGGGATTTGTAAATGTGATTAGAAGTTGAGGATCTTGACGGGACACAGTGGCTCACGGCTATAATCCCAGCACTTTGGGAGGCCGAGGCAGGTGGATCACGAGGTCAGGAGTTCGAGATCAGCCTGACCAACATGGTAAAAGCCGTCTCTACTAAAAGTACTAAATTAGCCAGGTGTGGTGGCGCATGCTTGTAATCCCAGCTACTCAGGAAGGCTGAGTCAGGAGAATCGTTTGAACCCAGGAGGCGGAAGTTGCGGTGAGCCGAGATCACGCCACTGCACCACTGCACTCCAGTCTAGGCAACAAGAGTGAAACTCGGTCTCAAAAAAAAAAAAAAAAAAAAAGAAGAAAGAAAAAACAAGAACATATTTTTGTATAAGTAGGTTAGAAATCTGGTAGCACTTTTGCATATTTGAGCCAAGAATGATACTGTTTTGATAAATGTTTATTCTCTACAAACACTGGCAATAACAGGAAAATCAGAAAGTGGCTGAAATTTTGCCAGGCATACCACTCATCTTGCTCACTGTGTATGAACTGTAGAGAACAATTAGTTTGAACTCTTTATCAATCAGACAAATCACATAATAAGGTTGAGCCAGTACACGTTGTTTGTCTAATTTGTTGAAAGCATTTGTAGCTGGATTTATGGACTCTGCCCTATTTGCTTCTCCAGAAAGCAGAGTGATGGTTTAGGTGGAGCCTTCTGGGAGGCATGAACCAGTGTCAATCCAAATAAATCTCTCCAATGCAAAGCAAATGAATGGAATGAGCCATGTAGCTGACTCAGAGTTCTTTAAGTAATTGGGACATTCTCAAGTTTCCTGGAGCAGTTTTCTAAGGTCATTCCAAGCCTCCAATTTAGTCATCATCTCACTTTATTTTCAAAGTGTCAGTTTGGATGACACCTTCATTAAAACCATTATGAGTTTAATAATGACGATAATTCCAGAAACTGACAGCTCAGTGGCATTAGGGAAAGACGGGCTTTTGCTAATTTATACATTTTGGTGTGCTGTCAAGATGGAAGGCTGCCCAGTTCACTCTGCCCCAGCCCGTTCCTGGCATCTTTTCCTTTAGCATAATCAATGTCATAACCAGCCCCCCTGGTCAACTCAAGTATTAACATCATGATCTTAGTTTCTCCACTGTCCTCATATCTATCAGTTTTTACTTTCTATAATTTCTAATTTAAAGATGCCTTTCAATCCCCTTCTCCACTTCCACTGCCACTAACTTCAGAAGCAGACATCAAGCCCTGTCTAAAGAGGCACAGGCTGCTTGGCTTCTTCATGTTTCTAAAGTCACCTGTCAAAGTCACACTGCTCACAAAAATAAGCAAAAAAACAGTGCAACCACATTAAAGACACCTATAAATAATAAAAGCATGAGAGTGTACAAAAAGGTTTGGGACTTGTTTCAGAATTGAGATATAACAATGGGACAAAATTAGAAGTGCAGAAACAGGTCAGAGAGAGAGAAAGTCTGTATTTTTTTATTAAATTTAAATACTTTTTTCTGAAAGAGAGGAGGTAACATTTCAAATCTCAGAAATGGGATGGATTTATTAACAAATAATCCTAAGAAGACTGTTAAATTATTTGGAAAAAAAAAAACCTCTGGTACTTAATTCAAGTATCTACCAAGGCAATTTCAAATTTAAAATATTACTAATAAAATTTTAAAAGCACTATGAAGAAAATAAATAACTTTAACCAAAGGCTGGAGAATGCCTTTCTAAGAATAATACCATAGGGAAAAATCATAAAGAAAAGTATCTCTAGATTTGATGAAATAAAACTATAAAGTTGTCATACATTATAAGATATAAAATATTTAAAACCAACAGCAAATTAGGAAAAATGTATTTCAAACACGTAGGAAAGATATAGAGTTAATATATTTAAATGGCTTTAATAAATCAGAAAAGCAATTCCCTAATAAGCAAAGAAGAAACACTCACACATACAGACACACTACACACACACTTAAAATTTCATAGAACAAAAATATATAATAAAAATATTAAGTGGTTAATTTAACTAGTAAAAACAAATATAACTTAAATTTTTAAAAAATAATAATTGTTTTTATTGCTTACCAAATTGGCGAGATTAAACATGAAATACCTAGTGCTGATTCAGATATACTGTTCCTCCCACTTAAATTGAAAATAATCTACATTGTAGATTTTTGAAGAAAAATCTAAATTTAAAAATCTATTTTGAAGTTTCTTCTAGAAATTGGCTACTACCTGGACCAACTCTGCATTGCTGTCTCAGAACATAAACTTAGCAAGATGAGCAGCTGAAGGTGTATAAATATATTAACCCAAGTAACCTAGCACAGTGAGCCTTCTACAGTGAGCCTCCTGCTGCACCCAGTGCTGGGATGGCTCTAGAAAAAAAAAGAAAAAATGCCCGACCCATCCAGAATGTAAAACTGGGGCTATGGAGGCCTTCACCTCCTGTCTCCTAGTCTCTCAATTCAACAGGCTGCTCTTGCTTCTCCATGAGGCTGCCTTCATCATGCCACAATTAACTGTGTGCACAGAGCATGAGTGTGCTTTGATCACTAGTTGATCCCTAGCACCAACCAGAATGTCTGGCTCTTTAGATGTGTTAAAAAAAAAAATGTGTAGTGATTTCATATAGTTTTGGCCATTCTTGAGCATATCTGTAAATAGCTCAATTAGCTGAAAGATCAGGGCTCTTCAGAAGCATATTCACAGAAGTTGTTCTGAATGTGTCAAAGACACAATCATGACCACTATTCGAAGCCAATGCTTGAACCTGCTCAGACACTCTCTGTTGCTCACACCTGTGTGAGGACAAAAGGAGGTATCAAGAAAAACATCCACAGATTGTTCGTCTATTTCCAGAGCTAGGGAACTCAAGTTAGAAAACTCTGTGGCAGCACCACCACTAAACAGTGTAAAAGGGCAGCCCCGGTGTCATCTCTGTTGTTTGTAGAATGAATATGCTCCTGAGTTTCTAGGGTCTACAATTGGCATTACCTCCCTGCTACTCAGAAGAGATGCAGTTGCAGTTGCTGTTAGAAGGTAACACTGCAGATAAAATAAAATACAAATACAAAATTGTATCCTGGGATGGACATTAGGAAGACTTTATTAAAATTTTCCTCCCTCTTCTAGTTAATATAAAAGAAACTAACAACCTTAGATTGAATGTGTCTTGACTAAGGTCACAGAGAAAGCTCCTTCCTTCCTTCCTCCCTTCCTTCTTCCTTCTTTAACAAAAACTCCTTGTAGTAAAAAGGATCGTCGAAGTCCCAAGCTCCTCAGAGCCGGTTGGTGGAGGCACTGAAGGAGGCCAAGGGGCTCAGACACTGATACAGACTTTTGGTGAGTGAACAGGGACCAAATATTTTCTTCACACCTGCGGAAGCTTATTATCTAGATAGGGGTAGAAAACTGTCTACATTCTAATTTTGGGTAATTGACAGAGTACACACTTGACCATTTTAGAGGAATTTCCTAAGTATTTCTACCTCTTATAATGTAAGCTCCAATGGGAAAATTATGGCATAAAGAGGAGAGACAGAGATCACAGCTCACCTTCAAATTATTTAACCAGGAATCCAACATGTTTAGGAATGTTTATAATAATATATGGAGCACAACCACCAGGGGCAATTTTGATCAGAGACAGAAATCCACCTGAGAAAGAACTTACCCTGAGTTGGTTATTAAAAATGGAAGTTATCTAACTCAAACTTACGGCAGTTAATCACTGTGGACTCAAATTATGGATCCTTGGGAAAGTGCCTCACATTTAGACATGAAAATACAAACTGCCCTTTCTCTAAAACTTCCAGGCACATAAGAAACATTAACCTCTAATTGCAGCACAAGGCTCCGAGCTTTCGTAATGATGGTAGAAGATGACAGTGGTTTGGAGAGTTCTGGGACACACCTCTGAAGCACATGTCAGGCACTCTGCAGGAATTCTGAGATATGTTGGTAGTAACTGAGAATTGGCAGAAGAATCTTCTTTACCAGCACTCAAAAGGAAAGAATACTATGTTAACTGATCTGATACTAGGATGCTGATTGGGACCTGGTTCCAAGTATGTTGTATAAACATGGGTCAACATGTCTTATTCTCCTATCAGTCCTTCCAATTTAACCTTCTGATTCCAAGTTCATGGAGATATCAGAACAAGACTAGTTTCTTTTCTTTTCTTTCTTTTTCACATGGGTACTTGGAATGGTAACTGAATAGTCTTTCATCCAAACCATGATAGTTTTCAGAATGAAAAGGTAATCTGTGTAAAATTAAGCTGGAACAGTGTCCATGAACTAGAACAGCTCATCAAAGGGATATATGTAGTCACTCTGGAATTTGGCACTAGCAAGTTCTTAGAATTTCAAAGCAGACTCTGGCTGGTAGTCAGGCAGACATTTAAGGGGATACATCATGTTTGTTTGTGTTTTGAATCTAGGACATATTCTTTTTTTTTTTTTTTTTTTTGAGACAGGGTCTCGCTCTGTCGCCCAGGCTGGAGTGCAGTGGCTCAATCTCGGCTCACTGCAAGCTCCACCTCCCGGGTTCACACCATTCTCCTGCCTCAGCCTCTCCGAGTAGCTGGGACTACAGGCGCCCGCCACCACGCCCAGCTAATTTTTTGTATTTTTAGTAGAGACGGGATTTCACTGTGGTCTCGATCTCCTAGGACATATTCTTTAGCACAGTTTTGCAGAGAAGTCTACTCAGGGATATCAAATACTAACATCCAAGTACCTGTCGCTAATATTGTTGAATATTTTTACATTGTCCATTGTCACAGAAGGAGATGTGGTTGGGAAAGCAGAAATGAAGAATACCTATATTTTCTGGCCTTGGTATAATCTAACAGAATCCCAATCCCAACAATTCTAGTGTCTGTTGTTATGGTTAATTTTATCTGTTCACTGAGCCATGGATGCCCAGATATGTGGTTAAACATTACTTCTGGATGTGTCTGTGAGGGTGTTGCTGAAAGAGATTAACATGTGAATTAGTGCACCGACTCTCCCATCCAATTTGTTGAGAGCCTGAATAGAACAAAAATGTAGAGGAAAGTGAATTAACTTTGTCTGACTATTTGAACTGGGATATCAATTTTCTCTTGCCCTCAGTACTCCTGATTCTCAGGTTTTCGTGCCTGGACTGGAATCTACACCATTGGCTCTTGGCCTATTAGGCTGTTGAACCCCTGCTGCTAGCTTTCCTGTCTCTCCTCCTTGCAGAAGGTAGATCTGGAGTCTTTTCAGCCTCCATAATTGCATGAACAGACACCTTATAATAAATCTCTTCCTGGATATCTACGTCTCCATCTTTCCATCTTTTTCTTTATATCTACATATCCTATTGGTTCTGTTTCTGTAGGGCACCCTGACTAAGACAGTAATACACTTGTTTTTTGTTTCAGGGTCCAAAGTCACCTGTGCATTCTTATTAAGGAATGGTACAGCTCTTCTGCTTGCATTTTCTCATTTAATGAACAAAACTATCCAACAAAATGTGTTTTCCTTTTTGTTTTCAAATACTTCATATATTTTCTAGATGATATGTCTAATCCACATGTTTTCATTGACAATTGATAGTTATCAATCAGCAAAGAACCCAAGCATGAAAATGGCTATGAAAATCTGGTTCTGTCAGTGCTAGTGGATCCAATGGCGCATGCTCATCAAGGAGAGAGTACAGGGAATAAGCTCTAAGAAGGCACGATTTTTCCTGTCCATCCTAAAAATATGAATCCTAACTTTTCATTATTTTGGTTGAGTGGATAATGTATTTTAAGGGTGGGAGTTTAAGTGGGAGAGAATTGTATAATGCATCATTGTTAGAAAATGTTTCTTTGGAAATGCATGTCTCATGTCAAAGGTATTTATCCTTTTTGAGACTTGAGTACAGTTTGGCCCATGTTGCATGTTGCACGCTGGCTTCAGTAGAATGAAGCGAACACCTATTTCTTCAGTAAAATAAACATACCTACTTAGGAATTAGGTGGAATTTGAAAGTGAAATGCATGAAAACACCAAGTAAAATGACAAGCTATAACATTCTTGTTGTATTTTTTAAAAATTTTCAGTTACATTGGGATGGAGAAGAACATGCCACACAGTGGTAATTGTCTGTCTGCATGACTCTATTTGCCTTTCTCTCCTTTATCTTCTAAAAAATACCCTTTTTAGTATCCCAATGAAATATGAATTTAAGTTCCACCCACTTTGAAAATGGAAGCATTAGACTTTTTTTAAAGAAAAAAATCTCTTGCAAGTTTTCTTCACTGATTAAATATGTGCTTTGGGTCTACAAACCTGGGTCCAATTCCAAGTTGATCCCTTGAATCTGTATGTCCTCATCAATTTCCCTTAACCTATCTGGGCTTTGATTTCTTCAGCTGCTAAGTGGTGAGGGTGTTTACCATGAGCATCTTCTTGTGAATTTGTTTTTACATGACATATATAAAATACTTATCAACATGTGTGACACCAAGTATGATCAGAAATTTGATATAAAAGGCTACTCTAATACTAATACTGACCCTAGTAAAATCAGTGTTTTCTAATGGAGTGCCCAGGGACATTGTGTATCAATTTATCAAAGTTCTCAGTGAAAATCGAGTTTCCTGGGTCTGACACTACACTGACAAAGCATAGGCTTGCAGGAGAGAAGGCACAAAAATCTTCAGTTTAGTTCCATATGAACTTTAGTTTTTTCCAATTCTGTGAAGAAAGTCATTGGTAGCTTGATGGGGATGGCATTGAATCTATAAATTACCTTGGGCAGTATGGCCATTTTCATGATATTGATTCTTCCAACCCATGAGCATGGAATGTTCTTCCATTTGTTTGTATCCTCTTTTATTTCATTGAGCAGTGGTTTGTAGTTCTCCTTGAAGAGGTCCTTCACGTCCCTTGTAAGTTGGATTCCTAGGCATTATATTCTCTTTGAAGCAATTGTGAATGGGAGTTCACTCATGATTTGGCTCTCTGTTTGTCTGTGATTGGTGTACAAGAATGCTTGTGATTTTTGTACATTGATTTTGTATCCTGAGACTTTGCTGAAGTTGCTAATCAGCTTAAGGAGATTTGGGGCTGAGACGATGGGGTTTTCTAGATATACAATCATGTCATCTGCAAACAGGGACAATTTGACTTCCTCTTTTCCTAATGGAATACCCTTTATTTCCTTCTCCTGCCTGATTGCTCTGGCCAGAACTTCCAGCACTATGTTGAATAGGAGCGGTGAGAGAGGGCATCCCTGTCTTGTGCCAGTTTTCAGAGGGAATGCTTCCAGTTTTTGCCCATTCAGTATGATATTGGCTGTGGGTTTGTCATAGATAGCTCTTATTATTTTGAGATACGTCCCATCAATAAGTTCATATGGGACCAAAAAAGAGCCCGCATTGCCAAGTCAATCCTAAGCCAAAAGAACAAAGCTGGAGGCATCACGCTACCTGACTTCAAACTATACTACAAGGCTACAGTAACCAAAACAGCATGGTACTGGTACCACAACAGAGACATAGATCAGTGGAATAGAACAGAGCCCTCAGAAATGATGCCACATATCTACAACTATCTGATCTTTGACAAACCTGACAAAAACAAGAAATGGGGAAAGGATTCCCTATTTAACAAATGGTGCTGGGAAAACTGGCTAGCCATATGTAGAAAGCTGAAACTGGATGCCTTCCTTACACCTTATACAAAAATTAATTCAAGATGGATTAAAGACTTAAATGTTAGACCTAAAACCATTAAAATCCTACAAGAAAACCTAGGCAATACCATTCAGGACATAGGCGTGGGCAAGGACTTCATGTCTAAAACACCAAAAGCAATGGCAACAAAAGCCAAAATTGACAAATGGGATCTCATTAAACTGAAGAGCTTCTGCACAGCAAAAGAAACTACCATCAGAATGAGCAGGCAACCTACAGAATGGGAGAAAATTTTTGCAACCTACTCATCTGACAAAGGGCTAATATCCAGAATCTACAATGAACTCAAACAAATTTACAAGAAAAAACAAACAACCCCATCAAAAAGTGGGCAAAGGACATGAACAGACACTTCTCAAAAGAAGACATTTATGCAGCCAAAAAACACATGAAGAAATGCTCATCATCACTGGCCATCAGGGAAATGCAAATCAAAACCACAGTGAGATACCATCTCACACCAGTTAGAATGGCCATCATTAAAAAGTCAGGAAACAACAGGTGCTGGAGAGGATGTGGAGAAATAGGAACACTTTTACACTGTTGGTGGGACTGTAAACTCATTCAACCATTGTGGAAGTCAGCGTGGCGATTCCTCAGGGATCTAGAACTAGAAATACCATTTGACCCAGCCATCCCATTACTGGGTATATACCCAAAGGACTATAAATCATGCTGCTATAAAGACACATGCACACGTATGTTTATTGCGGCACCATTCACAATAGCAAAGAGTTGGAACCAACCCAAATGTCCAACAACGATAGACTGGATTAAGAAAATGTGGCACATATACACCATGGAATACTATGCAGCCATAAAAAATGATGAGTTCATGTCCTTTGTAGGGACATGGATGAAACTGGAAAACATCATTCTCAGTAAATTATCGCAAGGACAAAAAACCAAACACCGCATGTTCTCACTCATAGGTGGAAATTGAACAATGAGAACTCATGGACACAGAAAGGGGAACATCACACCCTGGGGACTGTTGTGGGGTGGGGGGAGGGGGGAGGGACAGCATTAGGAGATATACCTAATGCTAAATTAGGAGTTAATGGGTGCAGCAAAACATCATGGCACATGGATACATATGTAACAAACCTGCACATTGTGCACATGTACCCTAAAACCTAAAGTATAATAATAAAAATAAAAAAAATAAAAAAAAATCTTCAGTTTAACAAGATCTGTGTGTCTTTTGTATACACATAAACATTTTAAGAAGACTTGTTCTAGCTTTCCATAGTAATCTGGACTTCCTCACTTTTTTTTAACTTCTAGTGATTTTTTAAACGTTTATTTATAATTCAATCTTTCAAACCTTTTATTTAGACTTCCATTAAAATAAACATTACATAAAGTTTTATAGCAAAACAGAAAAAAGCAACCATTCCAGCTGGGGAATGCAGCCAAAAATGTTATGTTTTCAGTCATCACAAACATGTTATCAAGGAAAACTACAGCAATGAAGCAATTATACAGAAAAATTAATGGAAAACATACTAATTATCTAAATTGTTCAGGTGAGAGAATTTTTTTCTTTCTGTTTAATTTTCCTTTCTTTAATTAACTGACAAATGAGCAGAAACCCTAACCTTGGTTTATCACATGATGTTAAAATCAAAGTTTTGTCTAACGCAAATACCAAAATGAAATATGAGACAAATGCAACTTTGTTTTTCAAGTTAAGTTTTTGAGAACTAGTTAGATGTATAAATACTCTCCCCATAGAAAGAGTGTTAAAGTGTTGAGGATTGAATGTGACAGATTTTTTTAATTGTGTTTTATTTCAATTTTTAAATAGCTTGATCAGGATATGATTGACATACAATAAGCAATGCATATTTAAAGCATACCATTTGATCAAATTTAAAATGTATCCATGCCTGTAAGACCACTTTCATAATTAATATATTTAATATATTCATTAACTCTAAGAATTTCTGTCTGCTCTTTTATAATACATCCCTCGTTGCTTAAGCTCTTCCCTCCCATCCCTAGGCAACTGTTGATCTTTCTCTTTCACGATAAATTAATTTGTATTTTCTTTTTCTTTTTTTATTTTGTATTTGGTAAATGGAGAGATGAGTTTTAAAGAATTATTTTTGGGGCAGAGCTCTACTGTAAGTGCTGACCACCCACCATAGAGACAGAGGTACTACCTTTCACCCAAGTCAAGTTAAGGAGACAAGGAGTTTACTGCATGCCTCCTGTAGGCTGGGGAACATGGAATTCTGGTGTTTGAGTCACACTGGAGAGAACCAACATAAACATGCACCCTTCCCCAAATAAAGCTCATATCTAGACTATCATGAGAAAAATAATTTTATAAAGCTTTTAAAATCATTCATAATCATTTATATATTTTACAAAAGAAAATAGGAGAGCTAGAGATAATGTGTTATTTACAATTACCTAGCAAGTTAATGTATGAGACGACGTGCCTGGAATCTGCATGACCTACTACCCTGTAAACTGTTTTACATGAGAAAAATAAGGCTGGAATACGAACAGTAAAATAGGTGGTGATCCTAGTGAGACACTGACATAAATAAAAATAAGGGAGAAATTGGGTCTTTAATGAAAGTATAGTTTATATTTACTATTATACTAAGCCTGGGGTTTAGCTTTAAAGTATTGTACCAAAGTGCTCTGTTATTATTCATGATATAGTCCCATAACCTTTAGAGTTTATAAATGTTTCCATATGTGACCTTACTTGACTCTCCATAACTCAGTGAGATGTACTTTATTAATTCTCATTTCACAGATGATGGAAAAACAAAGTTGAAAACCTAAAGGATTTCTGTAAATAAGTAACTCACTTTAAATATTAGAAAGAATATATCAAAGAAGTGAATCATGCCAAGGAAATGAAGAGATACAAGTGGTGGAATCTGCACTACAACCCCAGCACATCTTCTAAGTCTGAATCTCAGCCCATGTATTACCTGCTACAATTGTCTCTCTAATGGTATTGAATTCATCAAGGGGTCAATTTTACAATAGGCAAAAATATAGATCAAAATATCCATTCATTATTTGTGGTGTACTTACCATTTGCTGATCATTGTGCTTGTCTTATATCATCTTTCTAATCCTCAATTCTGCTATATAATGTAAGTATAATGGTTGTCATTTTATATATAAGGCAAAAAAAGACTCCAGAATTAAGCACTTCATGGCAGACTCAGAGCTTGGATACTGATCTATCTGAATTTAAAGCTCATAGTCACAGTCAGCTGCCAGTTTTGAGTTATATCTCCCTTAAAGAAAAACATTTGTCAGCCACCTACCAGGATGTGGTCAGGGCAATTTTATAAACAGTCTTCATCAGGAGTGATTTCTTGCTTGCCTTTCAGTCTCTACTGCATAGTTATTGTAGAAGATATTCTGGTGATCCTTGAAGAACCTTCCTCTCTTTTCATGACCAAAACTCAAATTCCCCCAGCTTCCAGGACTGTAGTCTGTTGATGACTCATAGCTGAGTCTCTCCCTGGAATTGGCCTTCTGCAGAAGGGAGTTCCATCACCCAAGTTTATACTCCTTGCACAGAAGCAAGCTGCAGCCAATGTCTAGTTGATGCAAAGGTAAAATGGCCCAGGATACACATATCATTTAAGGACAGCTCAAGGGCCTATTCCGACCCCAGAACTCTGCATATGACCAGCTGAGCCCTTTGTTGTAGCTGTATCACATTTCAATGCCTCTATACAGTTCTGCTCTCACTACTTAGCGGCATTATTCCTCAGAGCATTTCCTAATGAACTTCTCACACACAAGTCTTCAATATAGAGCCTATTCCCTGGAGAACATGACCTAAGAGACTTTGAAATGTGAGTGGACCAACGAAACTCAATCTAAATGGGATTTTGGAGCTGCGTTACTTGTTGACTGGCTGGCATAAAGGCTCTTACCATTGGTGGTGGTTGGATTACTAATAGGGTCTTACAGGCTGTAACACTGCAAACACAAAAATTTTCTGGCTGTAATGTGGAATGAGAACCAGTAGAAGGGAATACACTCTTTTCTGCAATATCTCAGGTATTTGAATTCAGTGAAAAAAAAGTAATTGTAAGAAAAATGGATTGAATGACTCTCAGTAAGTGCTTTGAAAGTGTTGGAACAAGTCAGTAAAAGGCTTGTGGTCATTAATCAATAATTCAAGAAAATGTGGAAAACAGACAGCTTCCTTGGCACCATATGAAGAGATTCACCTCTCTTGGAGTTAGAGTACATAAAAATGTAAGGATTGGGATAAAATGTAATTATAAAGGGAATGGAGCCCCGAGAAGGTTGAATTTTCAGTCCCCTCTAAGGCTGCTATGCCAAGGTCAGAGGCCTGATGAGGAAGAAGAAATATGACTCAGAGACTAGACAGAGAGATATCTGAGTGACAGCACTCAAAATCCTTCAATATTAATATTCTTCTGAACACTTGCATGGATGCAGGCTAGTGATGCTCCTTTGCTTGGAGACAATACAGAGACATCTGACCTACATGACAGCACATGTGCCCCGTCAGGATTTACTTTCATTTATCCCCCTAATGCCCAACAAATAACTAGAACCCAACTCGCTCTGACCAGATGTGTTGGGCCTGAAAAGAGAGAAAGGAAGCTCTTATTAATGGTGCTTCAAAATCGAAGTAACATGGACCCGTGGCAACTGGGTGAGTGTGTTTTCAGACTGGATCCTTAATATGCAAAATTGAATAGGAGCAGAACATAAAGTTGAGTGAGTTTATCAACATGAGAGCCCTCTCATGACAAAGGGAATTTTATAGCCTGACAAAGTCCCTGGATGTGGTGTGATCACATGGCTAGGATATCATGGAGACTTGGGGAAAGTGATGGTCCACACTAAATAAAGTGCAAGCTCCAAATCTGCTATGGCAGACCATAGAAAGAGGGATCAAAAGACATAATAATGGGTATTCTTTATAAGGCCAGAAAGCTCAGCAGTCAACTCTCCTCTGAAGAAAGGCCCTGAAGACATTGTTTACCAATGCAATGGCAATGTGCTGGTGAGGGGGGCACCAACATCCCTGGGAAGCTTATAGGTGACCCTTGTCTTTGTAAGAGATGCTGTTATAGACTTGGCTTCCTGATAACCGTAGAGATAAGATTCCAAATAATAGAGACCAAGTGGTGGCACATAGCCATTAAAAAACCAGGTAAGTGCAATTATCTCAATAAGTTGCAAGGTTGGTGGGGCAGCCAGAAAGATCTGACCCACTGGCTGAGCACAGTGGCTCACATCTGTAATCCCAGGACTTTGGGAGGCCAAGGTGGGCAGCTCACTTGAGGCCAGTTGTTTGAGACCAGCCTGACCATCACAGCAAAATCCTGTCTCTACTAAAAATACAAAAATTAGCCAGGCATGGCACACATTCCTGTAATCTCAGCTACTTGGAAGGCTGAGGCAAGAGAATCACTTGAATCCAGGAGGCGGAGGTTGCAGTGAGCCAAGACTGTACCGCTGCACTCCAGCCCAGGTGACAGAGTGAGACTCTATCTCAAAAAAAGACCTGACCCACTGAGAGCTATTGAGATAATTAATAGAACAAGGTGACTTCAGGGGCAAATGAGGTAGGTGTGGATGTCTAGAAAGGGTATTGCTCAATTTACATTATCAAAGTAAATAAAGCTGGATCAGTACACTGGTAAAAAGTAAGAATCCTTCACCATTTCCAGATAAGAGGCAGTTTTCAAACCAGAATTCATAGACTGAAAGGAAAACCAGGTCCTCATGAGGAAGGACCCTGAAATACCATGGAAACATGTCAGTTCTTTTTCCAATCATTTACCAAAGAGATCGATGGTAACTTTTTGGTTAACTTTACAGTGGAAGTAAATAAAAGCCAGGTAACACAAAGAATGTTGGCCAAGTTTTGGCTCACAAGGAATGCACTAGGTCCACAAACCTACCCAGCGAGCATTACTCTTGTTTCTACATATATCACTGGGATGGACATGCTTGGTAGTTAGAAGAAACATCATTTCCTTGACCTCTAGAATAAATAGTATACTAGAAAATGCCAAGTGGAAGTATCTGACACGCTCTCTCCTTAGTCAAAATAGTAAATAAAAAATAACATTTTATCACAAGAGGAATGGTGGAGATTACTCACTAAAGCAGGGGTCCCAACCCCCGGACCATGGACCCATGCCGATCTGTGGCCTGTTAGGAACAGAGCCGCACAGCAGAAGGTGAGCAGAGGGCGAGCGAGCAAAGATGCATGAGTATTTGCAGCTGCTTCCCATTGTTCACATTATCACCTGAGCTCCAGCTCCTGTCAGATCAGTGGCGGCATTAGATTCTCATAGGAGTGGGAACTTACTGTGAACTGCATATACAAGGGATGTAGGTTGTACACTCCTTATGAGAATCTAACTAATGCCTGATGATCCGCGGTGGAACAGTTTCATCCCGAAACCATCCCCGCTCATACCCCAAACCTGGTCCATGGAAAAATTGTGTCCGTGAAATGGGTTCCTGGTGCCAAAAATGTTGGAGACCACAAACCTAAAGTATGCAAGGGTTGTAGTCTTCATTATAGTCTCATTTAGCGAAAAACCAGAATGACCTTGCAGGATAGCGGGGACTACTGTGACACTCACAAGCAGTCGATCCTATTGTAGCTTTTCTGCCAGATATGGCCTCCTGACTGGAGCATATTAGTTAAAATTCAGGTACATGGTACGCAGTCATTGGTTTTGAAAACACATTTTCCTATACCTATCGTAATGGAGAACTACATGCTGTTCACATTCATATAGACAGTATATGTTTATAGTCTTTCCCTAGAGCTATGTTAACTCTTGCATTCTCTGTTATAGTATACTCTGAAGTGACCCGGGACACTCAAATATATTGCAAAAGATGTGTTTAGTATTTTAAAGGCATCATGATACTGGGACAAAATTTGCAATAAGTAAAAAATTTTTGAAGACTCTTGCACTTCCAAAGGTGGGAAAGAAATGCTACAAAGATTCTCAGGCCTACTGCACCAGTGAAGTTTTTATCACTCCAGTCATGCTCAGTTCTGAGACATCCATCGCAATGTAGATGTCAAATTATTGCATCTCACACCTTTCATCATGAAGAAGGAAACACAATGCCTCATAAACCATGTTGGGCTCCCACGTATCAGGGAATTCTGAGAATACTACTCAGGCTAATTTTCTGAACGACATGAAAGACTATAAACTTTGTGATCAAGTGTAGTCAAAGGTTTTGCAACAGATCAAGGCTCTGATGCAAGCAGCATTGCCACTGAATTATATGCCCCTGCATATACTATAATAGCTACAGATGGAAAAGATGTCATGTGTGACTTCTGGCAAGACACAATAGGTGGCTATTGGTCAGAACTGTGGTCATCCAAATATTTTCCTGGGATTTGAAAATTCACCTCAAATCTGACTTCCATGGTTGTTAGTGTAACACACTTTCTCTCAGGCTGTTCAAATAAGGGTCTCAGGTATTTTATTTTATTATTTTATTTTATTTTTGCCAGATAGGGCTCTCCAAAGGCTGAGTGTCATGAACACATGGGGGTTCATGTGTTTTATGTGTTCATATGTTTTATTATTTCAGAGCAAGTAGTTCAAGAGCAAGTAGCACGCACCCAAGACAGAAGCCAATGCCTTTTTATAACTCAATGCCAAAAATTATGCCCCACCAATTCAACCATATTCTATTCATTTATTCATCAGACGTCATTAAGAGCAGCCCACATTCAAGAGGAGAGGATTATATCAGGACATGACATCAAGAGACAGGGATTGTCGAGGGCCATCTTACAGGCTGCTCACCACTGGAGCTGTGTCTGCAGTAGGTAGAATATACAGGAAAAATAAACCAAAAGGGAGAAATAGGAGTGGTCCTACTTATCATCCCCCTTGTGATCCACTTTGGAGGATTTGTGCTTTTCTCTTTCTACAACACTAGGCTCTGTGGAGCGAATGCTCTGGATTTCTGTAGGAAGATTGCTCCCATCAGGCAATTGTACAAGAATATCTTCAAACCCTAATCTATAGCTATTTTCTGGACATTGTGGGCTTCTTGTTCCCACAGAGCTGTAGGCAAGTGACAGTGTCATCAACATAGCCAAGGTAATTGACTCTGATTATCAGGGCTATTGTTCCACAGTGGTGTGGGAATGAGAGAATATATTTATCACTGAGGTGACCCACCGGTGTGTGTCTTGAACTGTGGCCCAGTTTTGGCGATTGACAAGTACAAAAGCTACAGCCAAAGGAGAACATGATCAACAGTTCAGAGCCTTCAGGAAAAGGGTGTATGTTACCTCTACATGTATGCCATGTAGAATGGCAGAGCTGCTATCTGAGGGTAAGGGGTGCCTAGAATGAATAGTAAAGAAAGGATAGGATGTGACTATTTGGGCTGCAGCTCATCCCACTAGCCTTTCTTTTGAAAGTTTTCACAGGAAAGGAGACTAACATGATCCTGCAGGATATCTGGTGAAGTGGCCTTATTTTATAAAGAAAGTAGAAGTAAGTGGTGCAAGAGATAGACTGTAGTCGTTGCTGTGGTGTACTATAAAGAATCCTCTGCTGGGTGTGGTGGCCCACTCCTGTAATCCCAACACATTGGGAGGCCAAAGTGGATGGATCACCTGAGGTCAGGAGTTCGAGACCAGCCTGGCCAACATGGCGAAACCCCGTCTCTATTAAAAATACACACACACACAAATAGCTGGGCGTGGGTGTGCACACATGTATTCCCAGCTCCTTGGGAAGCTGAGTCAGGAGAATTGCTTGAACCCTGGAGGTGGAGGTTGCAGTGAGCCGAGGTTGCAGTGAGCCGAGGTTGCAGTGAGCCGAGATTGCGTCACTGTGCTCCAGCCTGGGTGACAGAATGAGACTCCATCTTTCAAAAAATGCAAAAAAAAAAAAAAAAAATCCTCATACACTCTACAGGAGCAAGGCACCCTTTTCTCCAGCCACTGAGAGTTTTTTGCTAATGTGTCAGAGCAGATTTTCTTCTCCACAATTGCTAGTGACCAGAAGTTACTGACACAGATTTACTGCCCCTCCTTGGAGAGTAAGGGTCTTGTATCCAGTGACTTTCCAATGGGGGCTACAGAGGCCTGAGCTACTTGACTCAATTTGAATTATTTTGAGGGTCCATCCTAGCTCCTGAGCTTTCCATGAGATCAGCTTAAGCTTTGGTTGCAACCATATGGAAATTTAACTTCTCTCCATCCAGTTGTAATGAATGCTGTTGCTGAGTAAGCTCTTCAGTAAATTTCTGGCATGCAAATTACTCTCTCAGTTTCTATTTTCTGAGGCAACCCAATCTGAGATAGTCTGGTTAAAATTTTATGGTTTTTTTTCCCAAATGTATTAAAATTAAACATCTTTAGACCATTGCATTGTCCACGTCTACTCATCCTTCATTCAACAGAGTAACCCACCCAATAGACAACTGGGAAACATTTGTTCAATAAATGCATGTTTTTGTTGTTGTTTTTTAGGTTTTTTTTTTTTTTTTTTTAAGAGAGACTTCATGTCATTTATGAACCTCTTGGGTTATAGTCCCTTTACTAATGTCCTGGAACCTAAGAAAGCAACACTTTTAAAAACAGAAACATATAAAAGCCAAATATTACATATGTACTCAAGGGGTAAATTGAACCACTTAAGCTTATCTTCGGTCCAACTAGAAGCCCTCTGATTCCAGGTTACTTAAAGATGATTCCAAAAGTTGTAACCAATGAAATAATGGTATAAAGATAAGGGGTAAAAGCAGTGGACAAGACACGGAAGGGAATAGACCAGATATGATGAGATGCTTTGCTGCTTCTGAGAGGCTAAGTGCAGCCTCTTTTCATAGTAGTATTTGCAAATGTGCCTGGCAAAAATATCATTTTAAAACTCAGAGCACTATGGTCAAGACCTAGCTAAAATCTTCACAGGGGAAGACTTCAATTCAACATTTTAATAATATCTGGTGAATGTTTATCTTCAAGCATGTTGGCAACAACTGTTTTTGAAGAAGTCATGCTTAAAGGCTGCCAATGAGATACTAAGAAGGAGGGAAAATACAACATCGGGGCAGTCTTGGGAGGCAAAGCCAGATGGTCTTTATGGAGAAGTCTATGCACATACACATGAAGAAAAGAAACAAAGGTTACTCCATGAGAAGTCTGGACAGGATACAAGAAGGCCTGTGCTTTGTGAGGCTAGGACAGTCGGTTCCTCTCTCTGAGTCTCATTTCAGTGGCCTCAAGGATGTTCTTGCAGGCATGGTTGCCTAAATGTTCTTTTGTGTCCAGGTTTTTGTGATCCTCTCTTGAATGTCATTTTTTTCTAGGGGTTTAAAGGTCAGTATTGAAGAAAGGACCTGGCTATTCACTGTTGTTTCAGATCCTTAACAGCTGTTTCTCTTTTCTTTAAAATAAATTTAATATACCTATATGACGAAAGTTTTATACCAATAGCTAACACTTAACTGTCACTTGTGTGTACCAGGCTCTGCACTAAGGGCTTTACATATTACAACTCACTTAATGCTCACAGGAACTCCTGAGTTAAATACTTCTTCTTTTTTTTTTTTTTTTTTTCATTTTGCAGGTAAGCAAACTATGTCTCAGAGCAGCAGTCCCTAATCTTTTTGGCACCAGGAACCAGTTTCATGGAAGACATTTTTTCCACTAACGGGTTAGGTGGGATGGTTTTGGAATGATTCAAGCACATTTCGTTTACTGTGCACTTTAGTTCTGTTATTATTGCATTGTAATAAATAATGAAATAATTATACAACTCGCCATAATGTAGAATTGGTAGAAGCCCTGAGCTTGTTTTCCTGGAACTAGATGGCTCCATTAGGGGGTAATGGGAGACAGTGACAGATCTTCAGGCATTAGATTCTCATAAGGAGCGTGCAACCTAGATCCCTCACCATGTGCAGTTCACAATAGGGTTCAGGCTCCTATGAGAATCTAATGCTCCCACTGATCTAACAGTAGGTGGAGCTCAGTGATGGGGAGCAGCTGTAAATACCCATAGAGCTTTGCTGCTCGCCCGCCACTAACTTCCACCGTGCAGCACAGTTCCTAACAGGCCACGGAGCGGTACCACAATAAATCATTTATTTCCGTAATAAATCATGAGAAAAGTTCTAGTCATTGCACATACACTAAGCTAGGCACCTTATATATTTTAACTTGCTTCATGTTCATGCCTACATGTAACTGGAGTATCATTTATAATTTTTTTAGAGATCAACAAGTGATACTAAAAAAATAATGAGACTACACAAGTTCTCACAATTGAAACTAAAATTTGAAAACATGTCTTAGAAACCCCAAAGCCAATGTGAATTCTGCTATACCAACTTCTATAACATGAGATATGTAGTTTAGATCTGCCCAATTCCTGATACATTGCAGGACTCAGTAATTATTCATTTTTGCCTCTCTCTTATATCAACCCCCAATAGCAGACTCCAATCTACTGAGGAATTCTTGGCTGATATTTGAGACAATGTGTGGAAATTAGGTGTGCAGGACCTCAATTATGTATGGGTTTAGGTGTACATGGCAACTTAGGGCATGTTTTACTGTGAATAATTGTGAAGTTTGATTTTATTTTTTGCATTAATTACAGAATGTCATTTAGTTTTGGACCTATTTAGAAGCAGCATATAGTCAAGGAATAAGATTCAAATCTATTGATACGTTTGGGTAAATACTCTTCATATAGTACACAAGGCAGAATTTTTGTAATTGAAAAGTGATTGTAATAGAGAGTGAGTGGATTTTTCTGCTCTTCCAACCCCTTCAATATGTGGGCTTGCTGATATTAGAAAGGTCATTGACATTTATCAATTGCGCATGTTTCTATGTGGCACATTTAGAATCTGTAAATCATCCTTGCCCTCTAAAATATATATTTTTGTTGTTGCTCTTGATTAACAGGCATTTTAGTATCTCTAAATTAGTATTGTCTTGTTAAATTTGTCCATAGATTACATTCACCCTTCAGGCCCCACTAACCTATCAAAAATGTTTCCCCTTATCTGACCCTAGGAAACATTTTACCTGTGGCAATTTCTTCCTGGGAAATCTATTCATGATATCAAAGTATTGTGGCTGTAACTATAGCTCACAAAAAAAACATAAAAATGAATGTGACCTTTTATTGGCACAGCTTTCTCTGTTTGTCCTTTCTTTCTTCCCATATGTAATTACCATTAGAGCCCTGTGCACATAGATGCTGGGCATGTTGGCAATTAACTTTTGTCAAAAGCTACCACTAGAAATAACATAAAAATGGGCCAAATTTTTAATTCAACAGGATAGTAAATAGTAGTTAGTTTCATACTGTTTATGGCAGAGTGAAGTGGAAATAACATAGAATTGAACATGGAATTGAACAAATGTAAGATTAAATTCTAGTGTGATTTAGGGAGAAAAAGTATACCTTTTGAGAAGTAAAATGTCTCATTATACAAAGTCTTCTAAGCTTGTGTTTGGATAACAATTGGTCTAGATTTGCATAGTTGTGTAGGTTTAATACTCCAACTATGTTTACTGTCATTGCCTGAGAGCATGATCAAATTTTAAAGGTATATCTTTGTGGAAATGCATCCTTCTTAGGGACCTAGTACCCAATCCTCAGCTGAAAGATTTTCTGTTTTGTGAGTACATCTTTCTGATATATTACTTCATAAATATTGATCTGCCATATTGACTATGTTGTAAAGCTAATGTGATGCATTGTTAAATAAAGTTATCAGGTAGAGTAGCATAGTAACTTTACAATAGTCAGACAGGGAGAAATATTGGCAGTGATTAAACATGCAATTGCTTTAATGAAAAAAAAATGGTTTCATGTATGGACTTCTGCCTGAGAGTACGACTTCTCGTAGCCTTACCATTAAAACAAGCAAAGAGAATAACTTAACATTAACTAATATTGACTTCAAGGGGAGTGATATTTCTCAAAAACAGAAAGTTCAAAGCCTAGTGTCACACAGCTTAAAAATTAGTGTTGACAGGCCCAGATGTCTGTATCTACATTGCATGTTCTCCTGCAGGAAATATCTATGGAAATCATCACCAAAACAGTATCATTTCTACATCCACTTGGACTGTGTGCTTTTAATAAACAGTGCGTCTGTTTAGAAGGGTAAAGTGATAATAAGATGTATTTTAATGACATACAAGTTGTACTTTTTCATAGTTTCATTTTAGAACCATAGCCAATACATCATTTAGATTCCTGCTTCATAAAAAGAAAAAAAAAGTCACATGTAAAAGCCTCCTTCAATTTCTCTTCTCTTTTCTACCATATCATCACCTATTATTCCCGACTGTCTCTCTCAGAGGGAAGATGTGTCTGTTGAGAGTCAGTGTAGCAAAAGTCTATGAACTTGAGGACAAACAGGTCTGATTCTCATCTTGGCATTTCTCTTTATAAGGTGAATTAATTTTGATTTGTTATCCAAGTTGGTGAACCTCATTTTCTTCATCTTTCAACTAAGGATAAATATGTGACAGTGTAGAGACACTTAGACATGTGTCTTTGAAAACCACTTGCCGTATATATAAAGGACCCAGTCATGGAAAGAGTAGTGATGCTAATAATTACATTAGGAGAGATGGCTCTCCAATTAACAGGTTCATTTAGAAGCAAGTCTCTAAATTGCATAACTAAACATAACTAAGCATATTTCACTGAACCTATGAAATGTCAGTATGACCATATTATACTGACATTTATTATTCTTATGCCTTTAAACCTATTCTGTCTTAGATTCTTTGGGACTTCACAGTATCCATTATTCCTTCCCTTCCTCTGACTTTTGCTTGTTTCTTCCTCTTAACTTTCAAACATTCTACATTCTTTACGTTACTTTCAGTTGATACCTTATCTCAATTCCTGCTAACAACAAAGTCTTTGTTAAAGGTGCCTCTGCTTGCTGCCTTTAAAAACAAAATCAGGTTTACATTTGTTTGCTCCAAGAGATATCATTGCTTTCCAAATACCACCCACTTGTCTATAACTTCAAAATGTACGTATTCATGCTCCCACCTCTACTCATCTCCAGCAAATCCTTCCTAATTAACTATCTAGATTAGCAATTAACAATTAACAAATGCATGTCCCCTAGGCACTTCCAACTCACCATGACCTACAAAATAAGCTATTATCTCTGAGGATAATCCCTACCATGTGTGTCATCCAAACAATTACTCCTCAACCCCTCAACCTCCCCTGTTTTCTCAGCCTCAAAATTGTGGTCAAACACATTCAATATATTTCTACTTGCAGAATGTCTATAATGTCTCTCCTTTCATTTTCATCTGTAGAGGTGTTGCCTCCTTTCCTTTTTTTAAATTGTAGTTTCAAAGGGTACATACACTGGTTTGTTAAATGGATATATTTCGTAATGCCAAAGTTTGGGATTCTGTTTAAACTGTCACCGAAATTGTGAGCATAGTACCCAACGGGTAGTTTTTCAACCCTTGTCCTCCTTTTTCCCTCCCCTCTTTTGGAGTCCCCAGTGTCTATTGTTTCTATCTTTATATCTGTGCATACTCATGGTTTAGCTCCCACATGTAAGTGAGAACATGCAGTATTGGATTTTCTGTTTCTGCATTAATTCACTTAGGATAATGGCCTCTAGCTGCATCCATGTTGCTACAAAGAACATAATTTCATTCTTTCTATGACTGCATAGTATTCCATGGTGTATGCGTACCACATTTTCTTTATGAAGCCCCCAGTTGCTGAGCACCTAGGTTGATTTCACGACTTTACTTCTTGAATAGTGTGCAATAAAAATGCCTGCATGCATATGTTTGTCCCCACCTTCCACCTTTGTTCTTTTGTTCAGTCTCCTCTCTGTTGTTATTTTCTTGCTAAAATCACAAATCTTACAATTTGAAAATATCTCTTTCTTCTTAGCAATCCATACTCTCAAAGCAACATAGCATACTTTTGTCTATATTTTTTTCATTTATTTCTAGAGCACTTAGTTCTTGAATATTACAGATATATTTAATTACTATTATATATTTTAAATAGTTTGGGGTCAAAATGTTTGTTCAAAATTCTCTTACTCCTGAACAACTGCACAAGTACAATTGTAAACAAAAAATCAATTATGATTAAATTGAGCATTGGTAACAAATAGTAAAAAACAACTTTAAAGTCACTATATGTCATTTTAAACCAATTTCAATGTGATTTGGCCCATAGATAAAAGCTGCAGAGCTAGGAGGTTATGTTAAGTGGAATTTCTGATCCATATACACCCACCTCTTTGTTATTCTGTTTTTGTTTATTCATATTTATCTCTAGTATGCCACAACAATGTTCATCTAGCCAAAAACACATTAAATATATGCTGCAAATATTTATTTAAGGAGTTAAACAGTTAAACTTCTATGATTTCTCAGTGGGGTACATGGAGAATCCAAAGGGCAAGCAAATTTGGTTGTGAAGAAATATCATAATTTTGGAATTCTCTTAGAACTGGGGGACAGGTGAGAATATCAGGCTTACAGAGGCCCCAAAACATGTTGCCAAGACAAAGAGCCAGCTCAGCTTGTACATGCAGGGAACAGGGGAGCTACCCCCCAGAATATTCACAGACCTTCCTCTAGACTCCCTACCCCAGCCCCTACTTACTGCATGAATTTTATTATTTTTTCCTCAACTGCATTAGAGTGATTGCAAAACATCTATTATTGTCTTGCTAAATATCTGGTGCATTCAAGTAAAAACAGGCAAACAAAAACATGTTGGCTTCGGTCTTAAATGGAAAGAGGCAGTTGTTAGGCTGCACAGAGCAGTTTGTTGTTAGGATACTATCCAGCCTTTCATAATATAGCTTTTCTTTCTTGCATTCATTCATTCAAAATAATGTAATTAGCACCTTCTACGTTCCACCAACTGCACTGTCCAAAGCGTCAATTTATGGAAAAACAGAATCTAGGCATAGGCTATACAAAGTGTACAATATGATAAAAGAGAAAGAAACAGCATTGCAGGCCTTTCTACTTGGGATTTTATATTTGTCTACTTATTTGAATAAAGTCTGCCTCCCCCACTGGACATTAAGTCCATGAAAAAGGGGTTTTGTCTCTATTTTATTCATCTCCTTGCCTATTAAACAGCACAGTGTCTGAAATATAGATGTTTAAAATATTTGGTACATAAATCATGAATAACTAATTTAGCCAATAATTTTTTTAGCTATTAATTAAAAAAAATTCCTCTAAGTGAAGTTACCTAATGTAGTTATTGCTTTAACAGATAGTTAACCAATAGTTTACTTATTTGGAAATTGGTAACCAGACACTCCTGACTCAGATAATAATATTATTTTCAGGTTCCAGTAAGCACTGATCCTCTTCAGTCAGTCAATTGGCTTATCTAATTCTGCCATAGGATCCTGGATTTATCCTTAGAATAAATATGCCACCACACTCTCTTGTAACTAGAAATAGTATAAAAGGTGTCTGCACAGGATATGCATCTTGGATCTTTCCTAGGATAACATGACCCCATAAGAAGGTATCACCTAACAGCTTCATTGGCAGATATAGGTCAAGTTTATAGCCCTTAGGATAGCTGGGAGACTGTGCCACATGCGTAAGCAGAGATAGGGCCAGTCATCCTCTCAGACCCAGATAAATGTCCTCTACCACATTTGTTGCTAGGAGACAAATAATAAAAAGTGTTCTCATCCACATCTGGTAGCAATTTTTAAATGGAAATAACAATAAGAAGAATAATGATAATAATCATAATACCTAAATCAGATAGATGTGTAAGAGATTATAAAATCATAATCTCTACAATTTCCAAGCCATTTAGTTCCCTGGCTGGATGGAACAAAAATGCAAAAGCATATTCAAATGTTGTTAAACATAACACCTATTTAAATTATTAATATCATATTGTATAAAATAAAATGGCAACCAAAAATTTATGCAGAGAAAACTCTTTCAAAAATCACGTATGATTATGACCAGAATGTTATCTCACCCAACCATTTTTCCATGACTGTATCTATTCTGGTCTCCCAAGAGCCTATTTATTCTTTGTGGGAATCTCAGCAGGAAAGCATACTATTCATTTCAACTGACAGTTCTCCAAATACTGTAAAAACAAAAACAAAAACACTCAGAACCGAAACCAAACCAAACCAAAATAAACCTATAGGGTGGCTTCAGAACTCATGTTCTTACCTCCTACTGTGATTGCTTATCTCTTATTAAGAAAAGCAATCTATTGCAAGTTCAGAAGAAAAGAATGTCAAGCTTCTAAAAGTATGTATTATAAAAGTATGTAATTTATCCAGGTGAATCCCCTGGATAAATTCACCAAATGCACTGTGGCAGATTTTAAATGGTAGAGAGAAATATAAGTAAGTGGGCAACAAAGTGAAAATAAAGGTGAGATATTTAAGAGCAGTGGCAAATCCAGAGGTATGAGAGATAGTCAAAGGAAAGATCTTGCAGGTTGACACCATGGGAAAACGCAAGGGCATAAACTTGGGAAGCTTCTTGTTGTTCAAAAAAAAAACTTCCCAATGGGCATACAAAGAATCCCCGCAACATGTGCACACACAAATACACATGCACACTCCTCCAAATCAAATCAAAGAGCGTGTACTATTCCTATCTCTTTCACTGTGTTGGAAACAGTTGTCCACTTCTAGAGGCACTGCCATTACAGTATTCAAAAGATGAATCTTGACATCTTCATACTGGATGAATTGGATGCTCATGTATATTAAAATATCATAAAACTGTGCACCCCCATGGTTTTATGTAAAGCATTCTATTTTCTGGGTATCCACAGGTTGGGTACCATTGCTGAAATTTTCCTCTGTGTGATTTTAGCTACCTGGTCATAGCTACACATAGCTTTCACAAGTCTCACTCTGCAGTTATAATATTTTGTCTCGTTTTATTACTGAAGGGATAGAAGAAGGTTGTAGAACTGCAATATACAGCCCTTGGGTTCAGAGAGGATGAGCATGTTACATTTTGCAGCTTATGAACCTTAAGGACCTCCTGGTAAAGCGTGGGTACAAGCTTCATGTTGGTTCTCTAGCCCAACGCTTGCATACCATGATTACATCCCACCATGGCAGGACAATTGAACTTGGCATGTAAACCCTAATGTTGATTCTGGTTCTATGATGTATGTGTTTCAGTCACTGAACATAAAATCTCAGTTTCATCTTTTGATCAAAGAGAACAAAATTCTTACCTCATAAGAATGTTATAAGAATGTTATATACCTCATAAGGTTGTTATAATTATTTACTAGTTGTAAAACATCTTCAATTGTTTGATAGGTAAGATATTATTATTCATATTATTGTTCATTCATAGGTAAGAATCTTTCTAGATTCTTGTCATGATGATAAGCTTTACTAGCCCACATATTTTAGGTAAGAACTAGAAAAATTGAGTCACTTAGCCATTGTCACTAATCGTGTCTTCAGACACTCAACATAGATCTTAGAATTAGGTTTTCCATCTGAAGAGGAAAAAATAGTAACTCTTATTCTCATAATTGTATTTTATTAAGACAATTGGGTATTTATGTATTTAACAAATGTTGATCAAGTACCTATTCTATCCAATTACCTGTATTAGATTTTACATAAATGTGTATGTACACATGCATACACATATGTATAAATATGTGTGTATATAATACATAAATATTTTATTTATGTGTATTTAATATACACATATTTATGGGTATATGTAAACACAAAAAGGAGTGTGTGTGTGTTTGTGTGTATTATTTAATATAGGGACCTCAACACAGCAAGTGTTCAATAACAATTGTTCAATAGCAATTGTTATTTTCTCCCCATGGTTTGAGAAGATTTAATGCTTCTGGAGCTTAAAGCCAGGTTAGTTTTTGTGAGATAGGGTTACGATAAAGTCTCCTATAAATACAGAGACATCAAAAAAAAGTGACTGGTCAAAAATTTACCTCCTTATGGAGATGGGGGATAGTATGAAGACATATTCTGTACACCAGAAATAACACATCTAAATACACAGAGGCAAAAAACATATAAAACTTCTTTTTTTTTTTTTTTAGTTTACACTGAGATATTTAGCAAAATTGAGCATGTTTCCTTCGGTTAACTGTTGAAAAAGGAGCAAAACTCTTAGTTCTATATCAGCAAACACAATAGTACAGTAGCTCAACTCCTGCATAAACATTAGGAGCTCAGAAGCCCTGGGCTGCTCTGCTGTGATACCTTTGCAGTCATCAAGGATGGGGGTTCTTTGTACTTTTCTTTTTTAAGCATCAATTTGTATTTCAAAATTACTACTGGAAATCCAGTCATCTCCATATTACAGGAAGGGGAAAAAGAGCAGAAGGGCATGAGCTGACTCCTTTTTGAATAAGCTGCTTTTGAGGAGGCTTCCAGGTTGCCCCTCGAATTAGAGTCAGTCTATATTTAATAGAACACCCCTTACTGAAAGGCAGGAGTACATCTATTTTAACTGGGTGTATTGTTACCTGGATAAAACTACGAATCTGTCATTAAGGACAATAAAAGTTGTTTAGGCAGTTAAAAGTTTTGAAGGAAAAAAAACCTTCAGGGATGACATTGTTTCCAGTGGTCACCTACTATAGATGTTTTATGGTCAAAGTTGGAATCATTGACCTATGATGTTTCATCTAGTCTCCACACTGAAAATAAGAAATATCTTCATCGCTAGAAAGATTAGAAATCTAAATTCTGGAGGTGTTTAAATATTTGTCCAAGATCACATCAGGAGCAAATGACAGCATCAATTTTTAACCTAGATCTTCCTGAAGCCAAACCCTCATCCTACCACATAACACAGTCTTGATAAATTAATGCAGGAAAGACCCTCTGTTCCCATGACAGGGGCAATACTTTTCAAAATTGTTGCATAAGTAATAATTTAAATACTCTGCTTTGTCTGATAAACCATTGAATAATTTCACAAGAGGATAATAATGTATGCCTCCATTAAATAAACTTTGGGGTAATTATAATTTTACTTACAAGCCACTTAACTCATGTTCACTGGAGCATACTTTTCCTAAATTGCCACTGCATATTTGTATGATATTAATTCTGAATATTTTGGTGGTCACGAGGGCTTCAGATTTTCTCAAGAAAACTGGAGTAATGGCTGTACTGGCACCTTTCAGAGTCTCTGGGTACTAAGGTGCCGTAGCAAACAATGTAAAAATGGACGCCTCCTTCATCCTGTGGCTAGTGTCATCCAAATTTGCAGATGCCACCTCTTTCCTAGGACAAGGTTTAATTTCACAGAAACAAAACCATCTTTTCTCTTTCTTGGAAGTATTTGCAAGACCTAGGTCTCTGTTTCCTGCTTCTTATACTCTAAGATACCCTAATTATAACCCTTAAAAATACAAGGGCTGTCCCCTCCAAAAGGAAGGCAAAGCTTCTCACCTATGCTTTGGAGTTCTTTCTCTTTCATCCTTCTAAAATTCCGTTGACATTCTCTTCTCTTTCTGTTATATTTAGCCCTTCCCTTTAACTTCCACTTCTTTCAACTAGCTATTACACACATAAATCTTTCCAATTTGAACACAAGCACCTAAAAAGGTTTTATTGACCTCATGTACACCTCCAGCTAGGACTTCCCTCTTCCATTTCACAGTTCACTGTTATTTTAAATAGGTGCCTCTAACCTCATACTCCATTTCTTCCCCTCCCAGTCTGACTCCAATAAAAATCCTTCCCCATTACTCAGATAATAGCTCTGCCAAGGTTGCTAATGACTGGTGTGTCCTTACTTCTTCAACCAAAATCGTTTGGTCTTCACATTTCTTGAGCCCTAAGCAAGACTTAACCCAACTGATCACTTCCTCCTTTGAAACACTTTATTTCCTCTGCTGCCATCTTATCCTACTTTTCTGATTTTTCTCCTAAGTCTCAAGCTACTTCTGTTTGTCTCACTCTAACCCTTCTCTAACAGCTTATTATTTATTGGTGCCTCTGCAAGCTCAACCATAGGCTCTGTCCTTCTCAGGATAACTTTATCCACAACCACAGCCTTAATTGGCATCTGTGCACAGGTAGAGGCCACATTTATAAGTCAAGCTGCTATTTCCTTCCTATGCTTTCCTTAGTTGTCTGGAAATCATGTAAAATTCAAGATGTCTAAGAACAAACTCAACATTGTTCATTCTCAAATTGGTCCTCTTCCAGTATTTAAGGAATGCTACCTCCATTTACTCAGTTGAGGAAATAGATACATTAGTGTTTCTCATTTTCATCTCTCATCAGAATTAATAAACTAATTGTTTTATTAAGTTCATGTAAATATATCCCACCTTTTTTTTTCCCCGCACCAGACCACGTTGGTCTACGTTATCATTTTCTCTCATTTGGATGCCTGCAGTTTTCTCCTAATTGAACTACTCACATTCCCTCCTCTATTTGCAAGGCCTCCCTCCTCCCCACCCTTACCCTATTTCCATCTGTTCTCCATAATACAGCCAAGAGAATTTAATCTCATCACAAACCCACACACTGGCAATGGCTCCACACTGCTCTGAAGATCAAAACCAAAATGCTGAACATGGCTGTGACTTTCTACTTTCCCTGACCCTCGCTTCTCTTGCTCCATCTGACACTATCTTCCGATGCCCACTGGGTGTATTTCAGACATTCTGAATTTATGCTGCAGGGCCCCTTCTATTGCAAAGCTACTGAGACACAGGAGTTCTTCTCCTTTCAGTGTCCTCTTTTCTAGTCCACCTCCAAGTTCACCTCATTTATGGACTCTGCCTTGACCTGAAAGACCTTTGTTAAATCTAGGAAGTTTTTCCTACCCTCTACACTAAGTCAGATCTCACTGTTATACAAAATAATAGCAAGTGACACTTGCCATATTGCAAAACAGGGAAAGGCAGCCCATCTTAACTGATAATGCATTGTTAACAGTGTGCAGGTTCAATGACATAAGAACCTCGCAAAGAACAGGGCTACCTTTATTTATTTTACATTGTAGGTCTGGTGGAATCACCCTTCTGTTCTTCTTCTCCAGAGGAATTATTGTCCTATCTGTTCCTTTTTCTTTTTCAACAGTTTCTGACCGAAATGGCTTTCTCAAATTCAGAGGTTTCCAAAAGGGAAGGGCTGCCTTACTTCCTTACTTGTTGTGAATTCTTCCTTACTGGCCATGTTTGTCACCCTGCCATGACTGGTTCCAATGAGCAACCTCTTCTTTCTTTCTTTCTTTCTTTTTTTTTTTAGACGGAGTCTCCCTCTGTCACCCAGGCTGGAGTGAGTGGCACCATCTTGGCTCACTGCAACCCCTGCCTCCCAGGTTCAAGCGATTCTCCTGCCTCAGCCTCCAGGGTAGCTGAGACTACAGGCATGTGACAACACGCCCGGCTAATTTTTTGTATTTTTCATAGAGATGGGGTTTCAGCATATTAGCCAGGATGGTCTTGATCTCCTGACCTCATGATCCGCCTGCCTCGACCTCCCAAACTGCTGGGATTACAGGCGTGAGCCACCGCGACTGGTAACTTCTTTCATTCCAAACCTGGTGAGGCCATAATTAGTACTAGTTTTGCTTACACCTTCTAAAGTGGAGCAATATTACCTTTAAAATGGCAAAAACTTGTCTTGAGGGGGGTAAATTTTCTCTTTTTATATATAAATTACAGATATACATACAGTACATAAATGAAGATACAGCATATCTATAATATCAAAGTTTGATAAGGTGAAGGAGTGAGTAGAGAAAATGATGTCTAAGAAGACTTCTTGATGGGGACAATAATGAAAAAGATTGCAAAACACTGAGTTACAGCCTGCAACCACTTCCCTTCATTTCCATTCCCTGCTCCCTGTAGAAAAATCCCACTGCTTTTAAAGAGACATCTCACCAAGTCCCAGCACAGTTGAAAATTCTTAAAACTTGATTGTGAGCAGAACAAAGTCTGATGCAAACCATTTTTTTATTTTTTATTTTTATTTTTGGGGATGAAGTTTCGCTCTTGTTGCCCAGGCTGCAGTGCAATGATGCAATCTCAGCTCACTGCAACCTCTGCCTCACAGGTTCAAGTGATTCTCCTGCCTCAGCCTCCTGAGTAGCTGGGATTACAGGTGTGTGCCACCATGCCTGGCTAAATTTTGTATTATTACTAGAGACAAGATTTCACCATGTTGGCCAGGCTGGTCTCAAACTCCTGACTTCAGGTGATCTACCTGCCTCAGCCTTCCAAAGTGCTGGGATTACAGGCATGAGCCACCGTGCCCGGCCCATTGTTTATCTTTCTAAGAATCAGCTGCACTCTTTTGTGATGAAAACCACAGCATTGTCCAATCCCAAATATTTTACAACCCTTTTAACCTAGATATGAAACATCTACTTAAATTATATCTACCATGATGAGAATTGACCAAGTCTGCAAAGATTTCAGACATTAAACTTCATGTCCATCTTTATACTCATATTTCTTTAACATAGTACCTGCCTCCAAGCAGAAGCTAAATGTCTGACAATAAATAAAAGAGGAGGCACATTTTATTGAACATCTACTATACAAAGACACTGGGGTTGTATTCTAATCTTCTAGACTTAAAATATCCCTTGGGTGTTGGTGTTATTACTCCCATGCTATAGACGAGACATATGAAGAGGCTATGTAAACGTGATCAAAGTTACACAGCTAGAACAGGACAGGCCCAGGAGGAGGACTAAGGTCTGTTTGTCACCAAGTCTCCCCCCTTCGCATTATAGGATCAAACACCAACACCTTCAAGAATGCACTAATTCTGGTGTATTAAACTTAACAGAGCCATGTCTTATCTGTTTCATGTGCTATCTCAGTTTATTAACATTTATGAAAAGCCATTTAGCAACCTAGCTCTGATTAAGAAAATCAACACCTGTACTTTAACTCCCTTCACAGGGATGAAAACTCTTCATCTAATGAATCAATAATCAATTTTTAATGCTCTGGCAGGTTGAATAGAGAAATGCAGTAAAACTCTTAGAAGGTGGCTCTCATCACCCTGCCAATCCCATGTGGGCTAATTATAAAGGGTAAGGTAAAACTCGGTGAAAGATGGGAGGCTTAAGCTGGGAATTTGTGGGGTGGACGGAGCTTTGACAAGTCTACCATAGCCTCCTGGTCCATTCTGTCTATATCAGGTCAAAGAAAAGGATCCCAACACACCAGGATAATTATGGACTCTCCAAGGCTCTCTTGGAAATGCCAGAAAGGCCCAGTATCAACAAAGGCCTTATGCATATTTAAGCCGATGTGTTCTACTCTAGTGAGTTCTAGACAGATTTTGATTAAGGAACCAGATCTTCAGAAATTTATTTTAGACAGAAGCACAAGATTTCTTCAGTCCATTTATTAGCATCAAAATAAAACCACTGTGATGTTAACTTTATGTGTCAATTGACCTAGCCACAGGGTACTCAGGTACTTGGTTGAACATTATTCTCAGTATGTCTGTGAGGAAGTTGTTGGATAAAATTAACATTTAAATTAGCAGATTGCATAAAAAAGGTTACCCTCGCTCATGTAGGCAGGCCTCATCCAATCAGCTGAAAGACTGAATGGACCAAAAAGTCTGACCCTCCTCTGAGAAAGAGAGGATTCCTCTTGCTGATGGCATTCTAGCTGGAACATGAGATTTTTTCCTGCCTTCATACTTGACCTGAAACATCAGCTCTTTTGGGTTTTCACCCTGTAGATCTTGGAATTTGTCAGTCTCCATAGTCACCTGAGGCAATACTGTATAATAAATCTCTTTATGTATGCATGTATATATAAATAGGCAGATATACATATTTATCTATCTACATACATAGAGAACCAATTGATTTATATAGATAGAAATACATTTTATAGGTTCTGTCTCTGTGTGTGTGTGTGTGTGTGTGTATTTATATGTTTGTCATATATTGAAATGGTTTGGCTCTGTGTCCCCACCCAAATTTCATCTCAAATTGTAATTCCCACGTGTTCAGGGAAAGACCTGGTGGGAGGTGATTGGATCATGAAGGCAGTTTCCCCCATGCTATTCTTGTGGTAGTGAGTGAGTTCTCAGTAGATCTGATGGTTTAAAAGTGGCAGTTTCCCCTTCACTCTCTCTTTCCTGACACCATGTAAGATGTACCTTGCTTCGCCTTAGCCTTTAGCCATGATTGTGACTTTCCTGAAGTCTCCCCAGCCATGCAGAACTGTGAGTCAATTAAACCTTTTTTCTTTTTAAATTACCCAGTCTCAGGTAGTTTCTTTATAGCTGAGTGAAAACGAACTAATACAAATGTTTTTCTCATAGGTTTTACTTTTCTATGAAATCATGACTAATACAGTTACCTTGTATTTTTGTGATTATATGTGTTGTATATTCATGAATACATGATTTATGGGAATTATTGTATTTTCTTCAAAAAATTATTTCGTTCTACCTGAACAGAATAAAATCGTCCATCTTCTGTGCTATAGTCTGTGCACTCTAGCCTTTACGTGGGAACTTCCTCTAAATGCAGATTGTCAAGTCATAGCTCAGATATATTAAATCAGAATCTGCATTGATAACAATGAGCAAGTGATTTGTATGAACATTTATGTCTGATAAGCTCCAGCACAGGGAACTTGAACTTTAGCCTGGCTATATACTCTGTGACATTAAGTATGTCAATGTAGCCATCTGGACCTCATTTTCTTTATTTCTGAGGATTTGGTCAATCAGGTACTTAGGATAGAGCTTGACATAGAATAGAAAATCATTATGATATAGCTAGTAACAGGAGGCACAGATAGTAGTATAAGAAGTAACAACAACAAAATACAAAAATAATAGCCTACCAGAGAGAACCTTAATTTAATAAGAAAGGATCCTGTATCTGGGTTTGAGTACTAGCCTGGATGGTTGAATGACTTTACGTCATTTTAGCTCCTAAGGCTTGTGTCCCCCACTTCTAAATTCATGCTGCTGGACCAAGTACATTTGTGTGTCTTTATACAGGGAGGTTTGACTCTGCTTAGAGAGCCGCTATACCCATTTCATCACTCACTTAGTGTATCCTTCCTAAGCTTAAATGTTCTGCTTTAGACAGTGTCTACTTGGCCAACCTGTAAGCACCAGAAAATAATAATGGGCATTACTTCAGCATGGTTGACGTCAGTGAGAAGAGGAGAAGCCACCCACAGACCCCTTTGCCTCTAATTCATTTCTAACCTGTGGCAATAGGCAGATAAGAGGATGCTCACTCATCATAGTTAACATGCTATAACATCACACCACTGAAACAAATGTCATCTGATACTTCATCGTCTAAATTCTATTTCAGGATCACATTAGGGATACTCCTGAGGCATTGTCTTACTTGAAAAATGTTATTTCAATTAGTTGCATATCACTCTTTACAGGATTTAGGTCAAATGAGGGGCAGTACTAAATCCAAACCAAACAATATGTGTCTGCAATAAATTTTTGTTCCTGAATTATTCATATGTAATGGCATAGGTGACTCTTCAAGCATTCTGAATTAAGTAGAATTGATTTCTCACTTTTTTATGCTCTGTTGTACAAGCCTTTTTGTACTTTTACTTCTTCTTAACAAATAAAGTATTGATTCATCTCCACCGAACATGTTTTATTTAAACTTTGGTCTTTGTCAGCAACTTTGTCATTGGTACCCACAATTCCCTTTCCTAACTTCCCAATTGTCTTTAATTCTGAAGGTGAAATCCATTAACCTGGCTGCTTAGCATGAAGTAACTGCAGAGTGGGTTAAAAATTTGGCAAGAACAATATTACAGTGACTTTTTGCCTTCCTTTTGAGTTTTTACTCCATTACCAATCCCCACTCCCCAAAAATATCCTTCAAATTTTTATTCCATTTGGATGATTTAGGAATTAGCATCGGACTTGAATTGCATTGTGTTTTTATTGGAAAACCATCAAATCTCTTCTTTCTAAATCCTTGAACAAGCATGTCTGTAGGTAGATGGGTGCAGGAAATTGGGTACAATAGTAATCCCAGCGTGAAGCACACAGCCTGAATCAAAATTAAAACTTGATAAATATTTGTCAAGAAAATGAATAAACTTAATTTTTACTGGGGTTTGTTTTATGTCTTCTAAAAATATTTGACAGACCATGAGTCAGGAAGCAGAGCATCTAGCTTATAATTATTAGTTAACTTTGTAGCACTCAAGTTTTATACAAAAATAAAATCTTGAAGAATTGAATTAATTAAGAAAAAAAGTTGAGATTCAGGAGACTTTATGTCTAAACCCAGATCTATTTTTGTGTAACCTTGGCCTTTGGCCAAGTTTTTCCCTCTAGAGTAGGAAAGTATTCTGGACAGTATCTTCCTTGCCTTCCAATGCTGGGACTGTGATTGTAACACACGTGTTCTCTAGTTTACTCCCATGGGCTAAGACAGTCATGTTTATTGCCCACTTTGATTCCATGCTTCACCTGGAACTTGGCCTTTCCTCCTCTCCTTGCCAATGTTCTGTGTGATCTGTAACAGATCCCTCTTCATGGGTTTCGGCAAGCTCTTACTCATGCAGTCCATTGCAAACTGGCCACAGTACGTGGCCTTCAAAGCAAATTTTCCCTTGTCAAAGTGGCTGCTGCATATGCCCATTGAGTCACACCCCCAGGTACATTGCATAGAGAATCCCAGGCCATTCTTTCTTCTGCAGAACACTGCCATGTACGTAGATCAATCCTCTGTTCTTTTGTCCTGCTCCAAATATATTAGTTATTCAGCATGTGGAAATCACTTTTCTTTGTAAGCCAACTGCCTGAGCTGCTGCACAAGACCATGTCAGCTTCCTGGTTTTCTCCTTCAGTAAAGAGTCAGATGCACATGTATCGAAGACATTCTCTGTAATCTGTGCTACTACGATAGGTGCTGATGATAGAGGGGTGAATTGAGCACAGCTCCTATGCTGGAGAAATTTTAGCCTGATAGGAGGCATATAAATGCAGGCATTTCCCTACAAACAGACAATTGCTTTCCCTGTGGATATTTCCTATACAAACAGGTAATTTCTCTAGGCAATCACCTATAGCAGCTGTGGAGTGGAACACCAAGGCCCTCTTCTGCTTTGCATTACACTCTGAAATCAATGTTACTAAGGCCATGTGGCCTTTACTCTTATACATTTTGATGGGACAACTTATTTTCATTCCCTTCCCAACTCTAACTTCCCATATGAATTATCTAGAGGCCAGACCATTAGCCAAATATGAATACTAAACAATGGGTTCTACCCAAAAGTCCTTCCTCTGGTACTCAACTTTGCATTGAGTTAAGTTTTCACTACCTGTGAATTTCTTTTCTTAGGAGGAATTCCCTCCCTAATGAGTCCACAGTGTCTTTCTCAGAAAAAAATGACTCCCTTCTTTTTCTTGGCAATGTTCTAGTGAGGAATATGTACAAGCACTTGCCCTGTCGACATTTCCTCTTGCCTTCTCTATGTTCTTTACCTTTCCACCTAAATTATCCCTTACATCTGCTTGGTCAAATACCTTGGACACTCTACCTGACCGTTTTATAAATCGATTTCTCCATTAAATAGCATTTGTAGCATGACATTCCTTGTTGTTCCCCAACCCTTCATCCCTACATACTGCTTCTACAGAAAGAAGCTTTGATCGCCAAATCATCTTTAAAAAGATACTTCTGACCCCTTTTGTTAGAGGATTCACTTTAATTTCTAGTTTTGCCTACTTTTTTCTAGAGCAAACCACAAACAAAATACCTGTAAATGGATTTCAAAATATATGTTTAGAGGAGACCTCCCAAACATGTCACCTACACACAAACAATAAAAACCCATATCTGATACTTTGGGAAAAATGCTTAAGTTCACCAAGTTTGGGGTTAAATCTTGTGTAGAATGCATGTGCTAGTCAGGTTTTATGGACTTTCTCTACATTTGTATTGTTACTCAGAGCTGAAAAAGCTGACCCAGGACTGCAGACTACTAAGTTGTGGCCCATGGGCAAATCAAACGCTCCCTCAAGAGGTGAGAAATGTGAATGAAAAAACCAATAAAATAAAGTAAAATAAAATAAAATAAGATAAAAATTGGCAGCCTTTCATGATTTACAGTCACTGTCTTTGGTGTAGTAAACCTAATCACATTGGTTACTATTTCACTGCATTTGCCGCTAGAGTCCATTAGAACAGTCTAATTTACACTGCAGTGTAATTCATCTGTTTTATTAAGGTTGTTCTTGTATTTATGTTAGAGGTAAAAGCAGCCTCTGGCTCAATGTTATACAGTCATTCTGAGAAAACGCCACAGGGCACAGCAGTTAATAAACCTGGGAACTAGATTACAGCACCCGTATTGTTGACATCTGACAAGTTTACTGTGAATGTAGTTACGATGATGCAGGATCTTATAAAAATAGACATTAGCATCATCATTACAAGCTCATTGCAAATAATTGTAGATCCCGTTTATGGAGGTAGTTAAAGTTCTTTGAATACACTTTATTGAAAATGTTAGCATTTAATCTTGCTCCCATCTTCTTCCCAGGAAAACCTATTTAGGGTTAGCTTACACAGATGGTAAGAAAATTACCTCATCATAGAATGATGACAAATTGAAGATCGGGAGATTTCTTGGAAAAGGCATGCCATCATTCCAGCAAGATTAGACATTTTCATAAAAGTCAGCTTCAGCTGTGCAAAAGCTTCTCTATTCTGTAGAAGGCTCAATGGTCAATTTGTAAATAACCTGCAGCAAACCCTGACAAGGTACCTTCCATTCAACTCCCTTAGTGGCGCTCACAGACAAGATACTCTTATATTGCAGAATGCCAGTCATTCTCTGGGCATCTCCCAAGAACTTTGTTTCAAATAACCCATTATTTACACTGGTATATGGATAGAGAATCTTACTTTCTGAAAGGAAACAAATAAGAGGGAGTGTGGTACAGAATAAGCTAATGCCAGCTATAACTCATAAGATATGGAAGAGGCAGAAGAAATATAAGAGCCAAAATATTATCGAAACAAAAAACTGAAGACAGTTTTCAGCTTTGTATTTTTCTGCCTCACAGAAAGAATGTGAACTTTGGCAAGAAATAGACTTGAACTTGCATGCAGATAATAAAACTCACACTCCATGAGAAGAATGCTTTGAATAATACTTGGCATGCAACAGACATCTAATGAAAGATTTATCAATAGGATTGAGGCCACAGAGGACAATACAAAGAACTACCTAGCACAATGCCTTCTATAGTGTAGATTACCATCGATATTTGTTAAAGGAGTTGATAAACTTTCTCAGTATCATTTTAACAAGACATTTACATGAACTACAGAGGATGGCACAAATAAAGGGAAAGATGTCGAGAAAAAAATATCTGACAAGTCCTGAAATCCATGACTACTTAGATCTCCTCATGATGTAGGAGCCATGAGGGATAACATGGCATGGCCAAAGGAATAATTTAAATTGAGGATACACAGGTTCTGGCATTGACTCTGTCTCTATCTGTTCAGTGAATTCAGAATGTAATTTTGCCTGTCTTTAATGTGTCTCTTCATTGCTAAATGAGGACATAGAAGGAGAATATTTGTATTATCCATTCTAAAACTAAAATTCCATGCTTTGACATTCACAGAAAAGCCCAGCATTTCAGATTTGTGACTCCCATAATTTGGGGGTAACCCTATTATTTCAATCTTCCAAGTCTTTTAAAGTTTTTGTTTGTTTGTTTGTTTTTGAGGTGGAATCTCACTCTGTCACCCAGGCTGGAGTGCAGTGACGCGATCTTGGCTCACTGCAAGCTCTGCCTCCCGGGTTCACGCGATTCTCCTGCCTCAGCCTCCCTAGTAGCTGGGACTACAGGTGCCCACCAGCACGACGGCTAATTTTTTTTTTATTTTTAGTAGAGAAGGGGTTTCGCCATGTTAGCCAGGATGGTCTCGATCTCCTGACCTCATGATAAAGTTTTTTTACATTAATCCTTACCACCTAAATTCAACAAGCCACCAATTCTTATCAGTTCTATCTTCCAATTATTTCTCAAAGGCATCATCCCTTCTGAATTACTACAGCTGTTTCCTTCGTTTGGTCCCATATCATATCTTGCCAGGATTACTAGTGTCATTAAACTGATTCTCTGACTGTAACTTCACCATTTTCCAGTTTATGTTCTGAGTTTTCTGAAGTTCAGATAATTTAAGCCTTTTTTTACATAAATTAGCAGTTTTGGTATTGACTCATCCATCTCTTTTTTCATTTATTTACCAAATATTTGTCATCCATCTGACCTTGAGAAATTAGTAATACCCTTGATGCCTAAGTCTATTCATCTGTAAAATGAGAAAAATAATAAAAATGTCTATTTCATTGGCTTTGTATGATTATTAAGTAAGTCACTATATGAAGAAAAAAGAGCTTAGAAAAATGTCTGGCTTGTAATAACCACTCAAGGGTACAGTTTCTTGTAATACTGATACTATCACTCAACTAATAGTACCAGGCACCATGATGAGCATCAGAGACAGATGAAATGCTAACAAGAACCTGTGGCTCCACCCATATGTTTGACAATGCAGTAATCACCTCCTTTAGTTTTGTCTATTAGTTGCTTAATTCTTAGGAATAAAAAGCTATGGAGTCCACTCTTCTGTTTGAATTTCATATCAAATGTATCATCAAATCTTGTCGTTTTTAACAATTTTAAACAAATCACCACTGTATGTAGCTGACACCACCATGTTTTCCCACTTGGAGTTCTGCTGGAACTTTCTAGTAGGTTCCCCTGCCCCAGCTATTGCCCCATGACAGACTTCTCTGTCGCTGTCAGAGTGAAAACTATGGCAGCAGCTCAAATCCAGCAGATGCTGGAGAAAAGTCGAACCTTGAGAACATTAACCAGGTCACATTAAAGTGTGTAGGCTATTTTTTTTTCAGACAGTCCCTCAGTTCCAATGGTACTTTACAACAAACGATTAAGAAAACTCAATACAAAACAAAACATCATGTCACACAATTATTCAATAAAATGGAGTAGAATGGAAAAAAACTCACCAGAAGTGGCCGGCATGCCCAGAACACAAACTAGAAGAAAAGAAGTATGATTAAATTAATTCATGTAATTTGGTTAGCATTAGAAAATCAAGTAATAGAATTTGTCATAGTAAGAGAATAAAAGAGAAATATCACATGGATGTCTTAATAGATGCAGAAAAAATATTTGACAGATGTCAGCACTAAATTATGACTAAAAAACACTCAGCAAATTAAAATAGAAGGGTATATCTTCATCCTTATGAAGGATATCTACCATAAATTAACATTATTTAGCCATATGTTAAATGCCTTGCCTATAAATTTTGAAAAAAAGGGCTCTTTCTATTTAACATTGCATTGGAATTCTGACCAGTGAAACAAGACAAGAAAAATAAGAATCATATGAATCAGAAAGGAAGAAGTTTGCAGATAAAATAGTTTCCATAGAGATTGTAAGAAAACCTGCAGAAAGGATACTATAATTTAAAAATAAATTAAGCAAAGCTTAGAATACAAAATTAATATGCCACAGTTACTTGTATCTCTGAATTATCATAGCAAGCCACTGGATAGTGGAAATTAAAAAAAATAAATTCAATATACATAAAATACATTTAATTTTTATATGTAATGTGATAAATATATGTATGCATAACAGCTTCTGACATGTAGCTCAGAAATAATTTTAACAACAGACACACAAGATCTATGCCCTGGAAACTATAAAATATTTCTGAAAGAAATTAAGAAAAATCTACGTAAATGAAGAGATAATGTGCACAGATTACAAATATAAACATGTTAAGATGCCAAATTTTCCCAAATTATTCTACAGTTTCAATGCAAACATAAACAAAATCTTGACCTAATTTTTGAAAAAATTGAGAATGTAAATATAGATTTTATAGAGGAATGCAAAGGCCTTGAAACAGGTAGGGCTTATATTACCTGATTCAAGACAGTGAGGTTCTGGCGTAAGAAGAGAAAGTAGATAAGCCCAGTAGAATAACAATACAGAAAAGGACCCACACTTACACGGTCAGTTAAAAGACAACAGAGTATTTAATGAGTAAAAAAATATTTTCAACAACTGGTGTTGGAACTACTTACACATATTAAAAATATATACAAAGCCAAAATTGAGGTCTTGGCCATGGTTTCAAACCATATACAAAAATCATTTAGAGATAGACTATAAACTTGCATACTAAAGCTAAATTTATAAAGATTTCGGGAAAATTACATAATACAATATCATTATCATTGCAACATAGAAGTAAAATTTTCTTAGAATGGGCATATAATGTAGGAAATACATTATCTAGAAAAACCACAAATGACACACTAAATCAAAATTAATTTTTTTCTCCAAAAAAAGTTGTCATTAGAAAAATGAATTGGCAAGTAGCAGATAAGAAGATATTATTTATATAAAAAAAACTGTGTCCAGCCTATATTAAGAACTTGCACATATGAACAGACACTTCACAAAGGAGAATACATGAATGTACAAACACCACACAAAACAACACTCAACAACTGTGATCAGGGAAATTCAAATGAAAACCATAATGATATTCCAATATACACTCACTGAAAAGGGTAAAATTAAAAGACTGATTACACCAAATAATGTAATTTTACACTGAAGATGTGAAAGAACCAAAGCCATACGCCTTCTAATAAGTTCCATTAAAAAACACACATCATTATTTTGATCTGATTCCTAGCAAAAATATATAACATGAGTTTTATGAGAAAAATTTAGACAAACACAAATTCAGTAATATTAAATAACTGCACTGTACTTTACAAATATCAAGGTCTAGAAACTCTAACAATGGCTAAGAACTTCGTTTAAAGGAGATTAAAAAATGACCACTACATGCAATATGTGATCCTAGTCCTGAAAAAAGTAAATAAACATGAAATTATTATTGTAACAGTTGTAAAACATGGTAAATGTTAGCTGGATTTTATAGTACTAGTACTATGTACCAATATTAACTATTCTGATTTTGGTACATTTGCATTGTACCAAACGTACATTGTACCAAATTGCATTTGGTACGTTTGCATTTTTAATGCATTTTTCTTATTCTTATAAAAGGACTTTATATCTCCAACTTACTGTTAAACAATTCAGAAATATTTGTGTGTGTGTGTGCATATCTTGACACATAAGTGGAGAACGAGATAAAGATTAATAAAGCAGATTGGACTATGTGTTAGTCTGTTCTTATGCTGTTAATAAAGACATACCTGAGACCGGGAAACTTATAAAGGAAAGAGTTTTAATAGACTCACAGTTTCACATGGCTGAGGAGGCCTCACAATAATGGCAGAAGGTAAAGGAAATGCAAAGTCATGTCCTACATGGTGGCAGGCAAGAGAATGTGTGCAGGGGAACTACCCTTTATAAAACCATCAGATCTAGTTAGACTTACTATCACAAGAACAGCACAGGAAAAACTCATTACCATGATTCAATTACCTCCTAGGAGGTCCCCAGATGACATGTTTGGGTAGGACACATCCCAAACCATATCATTTGCCCCTGGCCCCTCTCAAATCTCATGTTTTCATATTTCAAAACCAATCATGCCTTCCCATCAGTCTTAACTCATTTCAGCATTAATTCAAAAGTCCACAACCCAAAGTCTTATCTGAGACAAGGCAAGTCTCTTCCGCCTATGAGCCTGTAAAATGAAAAGCAAGTTAATTACTTCCTAGATACAATGGTGGTTCAGGCACTGGGTAAGTACAGCCATTCCAAATGGGAGAAATTGGCCAAAATGTAGAAGCTAGAGGCCCAATGCAAGGCCAAAATCCAATGGGGCAATCAAATCTTAAAGCTCCAAAATGATCTCCTTTGATGCCATGTCTCACATCCAGGTAACGGTGATGCAAGAGGTGGGTTCCCATGGTTTTGAGCATCTCCACCACCCCTGTGACATTGCAGGATACAGCCTGTTTGGCTGTTTTTTCACAGGTTTTTCCAGGTGCACAGTGCAAGCTGCAGGGGGATCTACAAATCTGGGGCTGGAGGATCGTGGCACATTTCTCACAGCTCCACTAGGCAGTGCCTCAGTGGGGACTCTGTGTGGGGGCTTCCAACCCATATTTCCCTTCTGCGCTGCCCTAGCAGATGTTCTCCATGAGGGCTCCACCCCTGCAGCACACCTATCCTGCACATCCAGGTGTTTCCATACATCCTCTGAAATCTAGGTGGAGGTTCCCAAACCTTAATTCTTGACATCTGTTCACCCACAGGCCCAACACCACGGGTAAGCCACCAATGCTTGAGTCTTGCAGCCTCTGAATCAATGCCCTGAGCTGCACATTGACACCTTTTAGCTACAGCTGGGGTGCAGGGCACCAAGTCTTGAGACTACACAAAGCAGCAAGGTTTTGGACCTGGCTCACTAGCCCATTTTTTCCTCCTAGGCCTCCCAGCCTGTGATGGGAGAGGCTGCTGTGAAGACCTCTGACATGACCCGGAGACATTTTCCCCATTGCCTTAGAGATTAACATTTGGCTCCTTGTTACTTATGTGTTTTTCTGCAGGGGGCTTGAATTTCTCCTCAGAAATGGGTTTTTCTTTTCTATTGCATCATCAGGCTACAAATATTCTAAACTTTTATGTTCTGCTTCCCTTTTAAAATAGGTTCCAATCTCAAACCATATCTCTGTGAATAAATAAAACTGAATGCTTTTAAGAGCACACAAGTCACATCTTCAACACTTTGATGCTTAGAAATTTCTTCCACCAGATACCTTAAATTCTTTCTCTCAAGTTCAAAGTTCCACAGATCTCTAGGGCATGGGCAAAATACTATCAGTCTCTTTGCTAAAGCATAGCAAGAATCACCTTTGCTTTGCCTGGATTTCATTGCCCATATCACTATCAGCATTGTGGCTAAAGCCATTCAACCAGTCTCTAGGAAGTTCCAAACTTTCCCACATCTTCTTGTCTTCTGAGTCCTCCAAGTCTCTAGAAAGTTCCAAGCTTTTCCACATTTTCCTGTCTTCTTCTAAGCCCTCCATAATATTCTGACCTTTGCCTGTTGTCCAATTCCAAAGTGAATTCCACATTTTCAGATACCTTTACAGCAGCACCCTACTCCTGGTACCAATTTACTATACTAGTTTTCATGCTGCTAATAATGACATACCAAAGACTAAGTAATTTCTAAAAAAAGAGGTTTAACTGATGCACAGTTCCACATGGCAGAAGAGGCCTCACAATCAAGATGGATGGTGAAAAAAAAGCAAAGTAAAAGCTTCCTTTATTGTGTGTTTCTGTAGCCTCTCTCCATATGCTGTGTTTATTGTCCTTAAATATATTCAGAGAACCTGAACATTGTCAATGATGTACTGTAAGTACCACCTCATCCAGAATATGAAATTCACTGGGACTTTGTCCAAGTTATTTTTTTATGTTCATGTGTACTAAATTTTTATATATACCCCAAAGAGTGTTTAGAGTTGTGAGAAATTTAATTTTATTCCCCAACTTTGTGCAATTTGTGAACTCGATAATCCTGAGTTTTCATTTCTTCTCTCAAGTTTGTGTTGGCCTTATTGAAGGTAGTGTCGGATCATCTACTAACCATAAATCATAAATCATAAATGAAGAGAACTAAATAAATACCATGTATTTGAAATATAAGAGTCAAGGTAGACTTCCAAGTATTTTGTCCAAACAACTGTCAAATGATGTGTAGCTTTTGAAAATAAGAGAGCTCCATTACGTAGCATGGTTGGTCTCATTAATAGGAAGTTATAAATGTTTGCTGTTGTTGTTGAGACAGGGTCTCACTCTGTCTCCCAGGCTGAGTGCAGTGGCATGACCACGGCTCACTGCAGCCTCGACTGCCTGGGCTCAGGGATCCTCTTGCCTCAGCCTCCCAAGTAGCTGGAACTACAGTTGTGCACTACAATGCCCAGCTAATTTTTGATTTTTTTTGTAGAGACAGGAACTTGGTATGTTGCTCAGGCTGGTCCTGAACTCTTGGCTTCAAGAGATCCTCCTGCCTTGGCCTCCCAAAGTGCTGAGTTTACAGGTGCAAGCCACTGTGCTTGGCCAATAGATGGCTTTTAACAACTGACAAGAAACGCTTACCACATAGAATTAAAACTCTGAAATGTGACGTAGTGACATGGGAACTGATTCTGGAGTGTGGGGAATTGGGTTCTGTTCTAAGCTCTGTCACTATCAGACCTACTGCCTGCTTCGACAAGTTTTTACTCTTGAAGCCTCTGTGTCTTATAACCAAAACAAGGAATTTGGGCTAGATAAAAACTAAAACTCTTTCCTGTTATAATATTCCATGATTTTAGGCTGATCCAATTCAGGGACATTATTTTTTATAAAATGATTAAGCGGCAGAAGCAGCCACGAAAACATTTGTAAGACTTCCACATTTTTAGGGGAAATATAGAGCTTACATCTCAGAGAGCACAAGGTTAACCCTGGTCCATGATGATGAGCTTTTTTAAGGTGTACGTGCCCTTTCTGTGATTCTCATCACTGCAATGTATTTAAGTCTAATTAAATCTTTTTGTACAAACTTTAAATACTCTTAATTAAAACAGGTAGACTAGGGATGATAAATTCCAAAAGTAAGTAGGTTAAAGTGCAGGCTCATTTCTTCTGCTAATTAGTTGAAGGATGATCTTCCTTGCTGAGGGGCCAAACGACAGGAGATTCATTTCTTCAATTTAAATCTGTTTTTAAATGCCTTTCTGAAGCCTTTAGGCTTTGGAATTTGGATTCTATAAAATAGAATGCTGGGGATTATCTCTTTTTCTTTTATACTTAGTTAAACCCTAAGCAGGGTTCAGTAGAGATCCAAGCTTTAAACAGCACCCAGTGGTCACTGAATCCACACACTCACTCAGCAAAACTGGCCACGTGGTAATTTGGTTGTCACTCCATCACTCTTGAGAGACTGGCCTAACTTCATCTATTATGATAGATTTTCAGAAACTGTGACTTATTCATTAAATGTTCGATCCTTTGAAATACTTAGCTTGGCACTGAAGTGATAAATTTGATTTCCCAGCACTGCAGCCATAATCATCCTGTGTGTTTAAAACTGCTCCTATTCAAGGGCCAGTAGTATGGCTGGGGAGGCATAGTCCCAATTGGTGTTGAAAATAATTCTCACAGTCCCCCAAGGTGGTGACTGCAATTTGGATTTTGTTTCATATTGTGATGACAATGTAATCATTATACTATTACAGAAAATAAAGAACTGTGGCATATATGAGGTTGGTGAAAAAAATTGCAGTTTTTGCTATTACTTTCAATGGCAAAAACCACAATCACTTTTGCACCAACCTAATACAATCCATAATTTATGTTGCTGATTGCAAGTATTGTCTGCATTCACATCACTACATTTTATTTTATTTTAATGTTGGGGCATGATATGAGGAAGACTCCTTTTGACATGCTAAAATGTTTCTATCTTCTATATTCTGTATAGGAATAAACATTTTTTTCTATGAAATTTCACCAATGCAGAACATGCCTGACATGAATCTGGGGGAAGGTTTGGGGGCCTCACAAAGGCCTGGTACACCTGCTGACACTGGTATAGACATTGTGTGGTGCCTAACAGAACTCCTTTCCATGGAGCGTCTTCTTATCATGTGAGTAATAAGTGCTAAGCATTCAAGCTGGCCTCACCTTCCTTCTATTTCCTTGCTATTATCTTAGAACCCTTCTAATGTTTCTCCTATAATAGTGTTCCAAGAACTGTACCTGCAAAAAAGGGATCTATGATCTCTATAATAATTTTGAATTATAATATACTGAGCTAAAAAAAAAATCCAAGCATTTTTTTCTTTATTTGTCAAGTATTTATTGAATCACTCTTCCAGGCTCTGAGAGGAAAAACTGCCCTAGTGGAGTTTTATTTGTTTGTTGAATGATAACTGAATTTATAGTTCTTGGCTCACTTTTTAAGACATTTTTAAAACCAATTTTGGGTTCACAGCAAAATTAAGAGAAATATATAGAGATTTCCCATATACTCTCTCTCCTACACATTTACAGACTCTTCAATTACCAACATCCCTCACCAGAGTGGTACATTTTTTTACAATTGATGAGCCTACACTAACACATCATGATCACCCGACGTCTTTAGTTTACATTAGGGTTCATGATTTGTGTTGTATATTCTGTGGGTTTCGACAAATGTGTAAGGACGTGTACACATGGTTGTAACAGCAAAAGAGTATTTTCACTGCTCTAAAAATCCTCTGTGCTCTTCGTATTCATCCTTCCCTCCCCTCAAACTCTCTGGAAACCACTGATTTTTTTAGTGTCTTCCTAGGTTTGCCTTTTCCAGAATGTCATGTATATGGAATCATATAGCATGTAGCCTTTTTAGGCTGTCTTATTTGACTTAATAGTATGCATTTAAGGTTTGTCTATGTCTTTTCATGGCTTCGTAGCTCATTTCTTTTTTGGTATGAATAATATTGCATTGTCTAGATGTACCATAGTTTATCTGTTAACTGAAGGATATCTTGATTCCTTCCAAGTTTTGACTGTCATGAATAATACCACTGCAAATACCTGTTTGAAGGTTTTTGTGTGGACATAATTTTTAAACTAATTCTGGGAAACACTATGGAGTGTGATTGTCAGATCTTAGGGTAAAATTATAATTAGTTTTGTAAAAAACTGTCAAAATTTCTTCCAAAGTGGCTGTACCATTTTCCATTTCCATCAGTAATGAATGAGAGTTCCTGCTGCTTCACATCCTAGCCAGAATTTGCTGTTGTCGGTGTTCCAGATTTTGGTCATTCTGATAGGTGTGTAGTGGTATATCATTGTTTATTTATTTATTTTTATTTATTTATTTGTTTTGAGATGGAATCTCACTCTGTCGCCCAGGCTGGAGTACAGTTGTGCCATCTCAGCTCATTGCAAGCTCCGCCTCCCAGGTTCATGCCATTCTCTTGCCTCAGACTCCCCAGTAGCTGGTACTACAGGCACCCGCCACCATGCCCAGCTATTTTTTTTTTTTTTTTTGCATTTTTAGTTGAGACAGGGTTTCACCGTGTTAGCCAGGATGATCTTGATCTCTCGACCTTGTGATCTGCCTGCCTCGGCCTCCCAAAACACTGGGATTACAAGCACGAGCCACCACGCCCGGCTGGTATCTCATTGTTTTAATTTGCTTTTCCCTGATGATCTATGATGTGAAGCATCTTTTTATATGCTTATTTGCCATCAATTAATCTTCTTTGGTGATGTGTCTTTTAAGGTCTTTAGCCTATCTTTTAATTGGGTCAGTTTATTTGTATTGTTGAGTTTCGTGAATCCTTTGTATATTTTAGATAACAGTCCTTCAGCAGAATTTTTTTTTTTTTTTGCAAATATCTTCACCCTGTCTGTGTCTTGTCATCTCATCCCTTTGACAGAGTATTTTGCATAGTAGAAGTTTCTAATTATAATGAAGTTCAACTTATCAATTGTTTCTTTCATGGATCATAACTTTAGTGTTGTACCTGAAAGTTCATTGCCATAGCCAAGATCATCTAGGTTTCCTCCTATTTTATCTTCCAGAAGTTTTATAGTTTTGCATTTTACAGTTAGGCCTGTGATCTATTCTAAGTTAATTTTTGTGAAGGTTATAAGGTCTGCATCTAGATTTTTTTTTTTTTTTGCTTGTTGATGTCCAATTGTTATATAACCAGTTGTTAAAAAGAATAACTTTGCTTCATTGTCCTGCAATCACCCCTTTGTCAAAGGACAGTTGGTTATAATTACGTGGGTATATTTCTGAGCTTTCTATTTCATGCCATTGATCTGTCTGGCTATTCTTTCACAATTAGCATCCCATCTTGATTACTATAACTTTATAAGACTTGAAAGCAGGTAGTGTCAGTCCTCTCACTTTTTTCTTCTCTTTCAAGATTGTCTTTGCTTTTCTGAGTCTTGCTCCCTTCTATAAACTTCAGAATCAGTTTAGTGTATTCATAAAATAATTTCATGGAGTTTTGATTGGGGTTGCATTTAACATATACATCAAGTTGGGAAGAACTGACGTCTTGACAATATTGAGATTTCCTGTTCACAGACATGGAATATTTTTCCACTTATTTAGTTCTTTTTTGATTTATTTCATCAGAGTTTTATCATAATCATATAGATCTTGCATATATTTTGTTAGATTTATACATAAGCATTTCATTTTGAGGGATGTTAATATTAATGATACTATGTTTTTATTTTCAAATACCACTTGTACATTGCTGGAATATAGGAAAATGATTGACTTTTGTATAATATATTATTCTTGTGTCCTGAAATATTGCTGTAATTACTTATTTCTTCCAGCAGTTTCATTTTTTGTCAGATATTTTGAATTATCTACAAAGGTGATCATATCAGCTATAAATATTTTTTTAATTTCTTCCTTCCCAGTCCATAGACATTTTCTTTTCTTGTCTTCTTAATGATGATGTTGAAGAACAGTGGTGTAAGGGACATTCTTGTCTTGTACCTTTTCTTAGTAGGTAAGCTTGAATTTCTCACTATTTACGAAGATGTTAGCAGTAGGTTTTTCATATATATTCTTTATAAATTTGAGGAACTTTCCCTCTGTTTCTAACTTGCCAATAATTTTTATCATAAATAAATGTTGGAGTTTGTTAAAATCTGCATCTATTAATATATGTTGTAATTTTCTTTTTTAGCATAGTGAGGCAATAAATTACAATAATTGATTTTTGAATGTGGATCCAGACTTGCATACCTGAAATAAAATCCACTTGATAATGGTGTATAATTATTTTTATTTATTTTTATTCATTGTGCAAGTATTTTGTTGAGGATTTTTATATCCTTGTTCACTAGCAATATTAATCTATAGTTAATCTATATTAATCTAATAGCTTTGTCTTCTTTTTAATATTAGGGCAATGCTGGCCCTTTTCAGTAAGGTACGAAGTATTCCCTATTTCTATCCTCCAAAAGACATTGAAAAATTGTATAATTTCTTCCTTAAATGTTCAATAGAATTCACCAGTGAACTCAGTGAAGATTAATGCATTCTGCTTTGGATTATTAAATATTGTCTCAATTTCTTAGTATATATAATCCTATTTAGATTGTTAATTTTTCTTCTGTGAATTTTGACAGCTCATGTTTTTAAAAGAATTGGCCTGGCTGGGTGCAATGGCTCAGACCTGTAATCCCAGCACTTTGGGAGGCCGAGGTGGGCAGATCACAAGGTCAGGAGTTCAAGACCAGCCTGACCAATGTGGTGAAACCCTGTCTCTAATAAAAATTCAAAAATTAGCAGGGCATGGTGGCACATGCCTGTAATCTCAGCTATTCGGGAGGCTGAGGCAGGAGAATCACTTGAACCTGGGAGGCAGAGGTTGCAGTGAGCTAAGATGGCACCATTGCACTCTAGCCTGGGCAACAGAGTGAGACTTCATCTCAAAAAATAAAAATAAAAATAAAAAAAGAAAGAATTGGCCTATTTAATCTAGGTTATAAAATTTGTGGGCATATTATGGTTCATAGTATTCTTTCTTTGTAATTATTTTGTTTTCTTAAGTTCCAGGGTACGTGTGCAGAATGTGCAGGTTTGTTTCATAGGTAACTGTGTGCCATGGTGGTTTGCTGCACCTGCCAACCCATCAACTAGGTATTAAGCCCAGCATGCATTAGCTCTTTTCCCTAATGCTCTCCTTCTTCCAACCATCCCCTGACAGGCCCCAGTAAGTGTTGTTCCCCTCCCTGCATCCAGGTGTTCTCATTGTTCAACTCCTGCTTATAAGTGAGAACACGCAGTGTTTGGCTTTCTATTCCTGCATTAGTTTGCTGAGGATAATGGCTTCCAACTTCATCCATGTCCCTGCAAAGTACATGCCTGGCACAAGACAGTGATGCCCTTTCTCACCACTCCTATTCAACATAGTATTAAAAGTTCTGGCCAGTGCAATAAGGCAAGAGGAAAAAATAAAGCATATTCAATTAGGAAAAGAGGAAGTCAAATTTTCTCTGTTTGCACATGACATGACTGTATATTTAGAAAACCCCATCGTCTCAGCCCAAAATCTCCTTAAGCTGGTAAGCAACTTCAGCAAAGTCTCGGGATACAAAATCAGTGTGCAAAAACAACAAGCATTCCTATACACCAATAACAGACAAACAGAGAGCCAAATCATGAGTGAACTCCCATTCACAATTACTACAAAGAGAATAAAATACCTAGGAATCCAACTTACAAGGGATGTGAAGGACCTCTTCCAAGGAGAACTACAAACCACTATTCAACGAAATAAAAGAGGACACAAACAAATGGAACAACATTCCATGCTCATGGATAGGAAGAATCAATATCGTGAAAATGGCCGTACTGCCCAAGGTAATTTATAGATTCAATGCTATACCCATCAAGCTACCACTGACTTTCCTCACAGCATTGGAAAAACCTACTTTAAATTTCATATGGAGCATATTATTTATATTTTTCTTTTACTTTTTTGTTGCTTTACAGTTTTCAATATGCATTTACAGCTAAGCCATGTCCACTTTCAAATAACACCATACTGCTTCACAGATTATATAAGTACTTATAACAACAAAATGATTCAAATTTCTTCCTCCCATCTTTGTATCATTTCAATTCTATTATAAATGAAATGAATGGCAGCAATAATACAAAGATGAGAGCAAGAAATTAGAGTACACTTATATACTATATACACACACATATACACACTTACATAGAATATATATACACACTTACATAGAATATATATACACATACACAGACACACACATAGAATATGTATATATATACACATACACACACATATAGACACATACATAGAATATATATCAAATAGATTGTTGCTATTATTGTTTTGAACAAACATCTGTTAGGTTAATTAATAGGAGAAAAAAGGTTTTATTTTACCTTCACTCATTGTTTTTCCATGTCCTTTCTTTCTTTAGGTAGGTCAGAATTTCTGATCTATATCATTTTTTCTTTTCCCTCAATAACTTTTAAATTTTTTGAAATGCATATCTACTGGCAACAAAGTTTCTCAATTTGTGTTTGTCTGAGACTGTCTTTATTTCTTCTTCGCTTTTGATTGATAATTTTTCAGGGCACAGAGTTCTATGTTGGTGAAGTTTTTCTCTTTCAGCACTTTAAATATTTACTCTACTTTTTTCTTGCTACATGTTTTCTAAGGAATTGGATGTAATTCTTTGTTCCTCTATAAGTGACGAATATATATGTTTTCCTCTGACCTTGTCAAGATTTTTTTCTTTATTGTTGATTTTTTTTTGTATTTTTCTGTGATGGTGGCTTTTCTTTTAATATCTTTAGCATTGTTTTTTCCTTAAGATTTTCATCTCTGTTTACATTACCCTTCTGTTCTTGTATGCCTTCTATTTTACCCATTAAAGCTGTTGGTATATTAATTATAGTTGTTTGAAATCCTGTCACGTCTGATTTTGATATTGTTCTAACTATATAAATTATGGTTTTGGCCTTCTTTTATGCCTTGTTATTTTTTAAATGGAAAGACAAAATGTACTGGGTAAAAGAAACTGCTATAAATAGACTTTAGGTAATGTGGTGACAAGGGGGAGCGGGAGGGCCAGTGTTCCACAGTCCTGCAATTGGACCTCAGTCTTTTAGTGAGCCTATGCCTCTGAACTATTAATCTCACAAGTGTTTCTCAGGGCTTTTTTTTTTTTAATTTTTAATTTTATTTGTTTACCCTTCCAAAGATGGAAGAAGATGGGTAGAGTAAATTGAAGTTGGGTATTTCCCTTCTCTCACATGAAAGTTAGAGATAACGAGAGTTGTGTATTCTATTTCCCCCATATCAGTTTGGTTCTGACAGTATCCCAGCAGGTTAGGTCCTGGTTAACTAGTTTCTTCTGAGAGCAGGCCTTGTTAAGAAGAACAGAATGTTCTGGAATATTTTTAAATGGTTCATTTCCCCTCCCCCTGCTGGAAGTATGAGGGGATTATTCTCCGCTATTTACTATAAGAACCTCATCAAGCTCCTGGAGGTAAATATCCACAATATTGTTGGAGTCACCTTAAGACTGTGCCCCCCTGGGGTTTTTAACTCTCAGACTTGTCCTTACTAAGCCTTCAGTAATTCCTCAGTTATAGTACAGGTTTTCCTACCCCAGCACTGGTTTTACTCATGAGTCTTCATTCTGGGAAGCCCTGACTCTCTGTATTGACCCATCTATCTCTTCAATCATGGGGGTAGCAGTTTGTCCTGTGTCCTCAACTCTTTTCTTGCTCCAGGAACAATTATTGATGCTTCATTCTGTTCAGCTTTCTACTTGTTGTTAGGGCAGAATGAGGAGGAAAACTCAATAAGTTCCCCCACATTCAATTTGGCTTTTTGTCTGGAGACATTTTGCAAAACACAACACAGGTAAGTAGATACAAAATAGAGATGAGGTTAAGAATAAAATGAGAAAGAAAGGAAAGCCATGAAAAGATCAATCATAAGAAACCTGGTTTGGATATATTGTACATCAGACAAATAAGATTTCAATAGAACAAGTATTATCAGGGATAAAAAATAATATTTTGAAGAAATAAAACTTCAATTCATTAAAAAGATATAACAATGCTAAATGATTATGCACATAATAACAAAGCTTCAAAAAATGAAGCAAGAACTGACATAGCTAAGGAGAGACACAAATCTACAAATTTATTTGGGGATTTAACACTCATGCATTAGTAACTAACAAAATGAGTAGATGTAAATCAATACAGAGGTATATCAACCAATATAATATAATTTGAATTTATAGAATAATATTAACTAATTTGGTGTAGTTAGCAAATGCAGAACAAAATACCTAACAATGGCAGAATGCAGTCTTTTCAAGTACACCGAAGACTTTCACCTAGATGAGCTATGCAAGAAATTATAATCAATTCCTAAAGATCAAAACAAAATCAGACAAAGTATTTTTCTGACAAAATTGGGATTAAATTAGAAATTGATTAAAAAACATAGAGCTAATAATATACTTAATGGTTAAAGATTGAATGTTTCCTCCCTAAGATTAGAAAAAGGCAAAGATTATTTATTATTTATTATTCTTATTTATTCTATTAATCTTGAACTGGAGATCCTGGCCAGCACAATAATACAAGTCAAAAAAAAAAAAAAAGTAAACGTTATAAAGATGGGAAACACAAAAATAAAACTTGTTTTAAAAATTTTTGGAGGACATGTTTGTGTACATAAAAAATCTTAAGCAACTTACACTAAACCACTGCTATAAGGAATAACTGAATCTAAAAACCTAGCAGGATATAAAACCAATTATACACAAATCTATTTTATTTTCATAAACTTTTTATGACAACTAAAAAATTAGGTGAAAAACATTGTTTACAATAGCATCAAAATTAAATAATGAAGAATAGAAAATTTGAAAAGAAGCTGGCAGAAAGGGGCTGATTAGATGCATACAGGAGGAACATCTGCCACTAAGGGACAAGGACACTAGGAAGACTGGTGCACTCTGAGCAGATCTTTGCAAGGAAGGGATTGAGAGTGGACAGAGGGAGGACAAAGATGCTGGGCTCAAGGGATAGGAAGCTGGGTAAACTGCATGGGCCTTACATGAAGCAGGACTCATTCCTGGTCCCTAGTGACTGCTGTGATAGGGATGAGTTGAACAGACAAAGAGCAACACACTCTTACCATGGACACCTGGAATACTGGGAGCAGGAGACCCATGACCCCCACAGACACTTGAGCTAGTAGACACGGCTGCTTAGAGAGGTGGTAGGGGCAGGACTTCTGCCTGTGCAGAGCCTAGAGGGTTTGATTTGGGAATGTCTGCAGGGGAGCACAGCCAATGACACCCATCCCCCAAGGCATGTCGTGATCCCATAGGAGATTCTAGCCTTAGGGAACCTGACAGACCTGAACAGAGCAGGGTGATCTTGCCTGTGAGATGGGGCCAGTTTTACCTGAGTGCAGTTCTGTCTGCTGGCCTCTCTCAGGGCTCCAGCCTGGCCGTGTCTACTTGCAATGCAGTCTTAGATGCCCAACTGAGGTGCCTCCTGGGGGCCTGCATCATAGCTCTTACACTGGCAGGTAATGCTTGACTATATCAGAGAGTTCCAGTAGAGCAGCCTCCACCAACGTGCAGCAGCCTATCTCCCTCAACTGCATCTCCCTCAACTGGGATCTCCCTCAACTGCAATCTCTCTTGTGCCAATTTGCCAGCACACCTACACTCACCTAAGGCTACCCCCCACTATAGTTTTGCCAATAAGTGTGTGCACAAGCAAACCTCACCTCCCCTTCCCTGCTGGAGCAGGGGTGTATGTGCACCTTATTGTGCCATTGTTATTGGTGTCTGTGCACCCAACCTTGCCTGCACTTCATGTTTGTTGTTGCTGCTGGTACAAGTGAATAAGAATGGATTCTGCTGCTACCACACAACAAAGCATGTTGGCTGGCACCACCTTTTGGAGTGTGGTGGCCTCCAGCCAGAGAACACTTTGGGTCCCCTAGGGCAGCAGGTTTCCAACTTCAAGGGGCCAAAGAACAAAGCTTGACTTCACATACCAGTTCCCCAGTGTTAGAGAATGAAGCCCAGGAGTGCTGAGCTAATCCATGGTCCCCCTCAAATTTACCAGAAATGTAGGCCATTGATTTAACCCACCTTATACCACAATCAAACTCCTAGGGATATCAAAGAAGCTAAAAGAAAAAAAAAATCTCATATAAAAGACAAACTTCAAAGATAGAAGAACATCAGCCCATACAGACCAGAAAGAACCAGCACAATAACTAGTGTAACTAAAAAAGCCAGAGTGTCCTCTTATCTCCAAATGACCATACTGGTTCCCCAGCAATGGTTCTTAACTAGGCTGAAATGGCTAAAATGACAAAAATTGAATTCAGGGTATGGATAGGAACAAAGATCATTGACATTCAGAAGAAAGTCTAAACCCAATCTAAGAATTCTAAGGAATATAATACAATGGTACAGGAAATGAAAGGCAACACGGCCATTTTAAGAAAGAACCAAACTGAGCTGACAGGGCTGAAAAACTCACTTCAAGAATTTCAGAATACAACTGCAAGTATTAACAGCAGAATTGACCAAACCGAGGTCAGAATCTCAAACCTTGAAGACGTGCTCTATGAAATAACTCAGTCACACAAAAATAAAAAAAAATAAAGAAGAGTAAACAAAACCTGCAAGAAATATGTGATCATGTAAAGAGACCGAATCTATGACACATTGACATCCCTGAAATACAAGGAGAGAAAGCAAACCACTTAGAAAATACATATTTCAGGATAGCATCCATGAAAATTTCCCAACCTTGCTAGAGAGGCCAACATTCAAATTTAGAAACTGCAGAAAACCCCATGTGAAATACTGCACAAGAAGACCATCCTCAAGACACATAATTATCAAATTCTCTGAGGTCAAAATGAAAGAAAAAAATGTAAATGGCAGCTAGAGAGAAGGGCCATGCCGGTCACCTCCTAAGGGAATCCCATCAGGTTAACAGAAGACCTTTCAGGAGAAAACTACAAGCCAGAAGAGAATGGGGGCCTATATTCAGCATTCTTAAAAGAATTTCCAAGCAAGAATTTTGTATGTAGCAAAACTAAGCTTCATAAGCAGAGAAATACGACCCTTTTCAGACAAGCAAATTCTAAGGGATTTCATTACCACCAGACTTGCATTATAAGAGGTCCTGAACAGAGTGCTAAATATGGAAAGACCATTACTAGCCACAACAAAAAGCACACTTAAGTACACAGACAAGTGGCACTACAAAGCAACCACACAAAAAAGTCTGCATAATAACTAGCTAAAAACATGATGACAGGAGCAAATCTACAAATGTCAATACAAACCTTGAATGTAATTGGGCTAAATGCCCCTATTAAAAGTCATAGAGTGGCAAGTTGGATAAAGAAGCAAGACCCAATGTTGCCCTGTCTTCAAGAGACCCATCTCACATGCAATGACACCCATAGGCTCAAATTAAATGAATGGAGAAAAATATACCAAGCAAATGGAAAACAGAAAAAAGTAGGCATTGCTATTCTAACTTCAGACAAAATAGAATTTCAATGAACAAAGATCGAAAAAGACAAAAAAAGGCATTACATAATGGTAAAGTTTTCATTTCAACAAGAAGACTTAACTCTCCTAAATTCCTCTGCACTCAACACAGAAGCATCTAGATTTATAAAGCAAATACTTAAGAGATCTACAAAGAAATTTAAATAACTACATAATAATAGTGGGAGCTTTCAATACCCCACTGATAATATTAAACAGATCACCAAGGCAGAAAACTGAAAAAGATATTCAGGACCTGAATTCAGCACTTGACCAAATAGACTAAATAAACACCTACAGAACACTTCACTCCCCATGACAGCACAAAAAAAAAAAAAAAAAAAAAAAACCCACAAAATATACATTCTTCTCATCTGCACATGGCACGTACTCTAAAATCAATTCCAAAATTGGACATAAAACAGTACTCAGCAAATTCAAATAATCATACCAACTGCGTTCTGGGACTGCAATACAATAAAAGTAGAAATCAATATCAAGAAATTTGCTTACAACCAACTAATTCCATGGAAATTCAACAACCTGTTCCTGAATGACTTTTGGGTAAATAATGAAATTAAGGCAAATATCAAGAAATTCTTTGAATGAGATCAAAGATACAACATACTAGAATATCTGGAACACAATAAACACTGTGTTAAGCGGAACATGTATAGCACTAAACACCCACATCAATAAATTAGAAAAATCTCAAATTGACAACTTAACATCAACTGAAAAAACTAGAGATGTAAGAGCAAACCAACCTCAATGCTAGCAGAAGATGAGAAATAACTCACATCAGAGCTGAACTGAAAGTAATGGAGATGAGGATAACCATTCAAAAGATCAGCAAATACAGGAGTTTTGTTTTGATTTTTTTCATAAGATATCTGGACTGCTAGTAGAGTAATAAAGAAAAAAACAAAGAAGATCCAAATAAACACAATCAGAAATGACAAAGAGGACATTACCACTGATCCCACAGAAATGCAAATAACCCTCAGAAAGTGCTGTGTATACTCCTATGTACATAAGCTAGAAAACCTAGAAGAAATGGATAAATTCCTGGACACATACACCCTCCCAAGACTGAACCAAGAACAAATTGTATTCCTGAAGAGACCAATAAAGAACTTCAAAATTGAATCAGTAACAAAAAGCCTGCCAAACAAAAAAGCCCAGGATCAGATGGATTTACAAATTCTACCAGATGTATAATGAAGATCTGGTACCATTCCTACTGAAACTATTCCAAAAAAATTGGAGAGGAGGGACCCTAACTCATTCTATGCGGCCAGCATCATCCTGATATCAAAACCAGGCACAGACACAACAGAAAAACAACAACAACAACAACAACAAAAAAAAAAACAAAAAAAAACTTCAGGTCAATATCTTTGATGAACATAGATGCAAGCATCTTCAACAGCATACTAGCAAACAAAATCCAGCAGGATATTAAAAGCTAATCCACCACAATCAAGTAGGCTTCATCACTGGGATGCAAGGTTGCTTCAACCTACACAAATCAAGAAATGTCAACACAGAAACAGACCTAAAAACAAAAATTTTATGTCTATCTCAATAGATACAGAAAAGGCTTTCACTAAAATTTAACATCACTTCATATTAAAAACCCTTAACAAACTAGGCATTGAAGGAACATACTTCAAAATAATAAGAGCCATCTATTGCAAACCCACACCCAACATCATACTAGATGGGCAAAAGCTAGAAGCATTCCTTTTGAAAACCAGAAAAAGACAAGGATGCTCTCTGTCACCACTCTTATGCAAAATTGTACTGGAAGTCCTGGCCAGAGTAATCAGTCAAAAGAAAGAAATAAAAGGCATTCAAATAAAAAGAGAGGAAGCCAAAATATCCCTGTTTGCTGGTATGATTCTACACCTAGAAATCCCCATATTCTCTGCCCAAAATTCCTTCAGTTGATAAACTTCAGCAAAGTTTTGGGAAACAAAATCAACATACAAAAATCACTAGCATTCCTATACACCAACAACAGCCAAGCCAACAGCCAAATCAGAAAGGTAATCCCATTCACAATTGCCACAAAAAGAATAAAATATTTAGGAGTACAGATAACCAGGAAGGTAAAAGACCTCTACGATGAGAATTACAAAATAGTGCTCAAAGAAATCAGAGAAGATGCAAACAAATTGGAAAATATCCCATGCTCATAGACAGGAAGAATCAGTATCATTAAAATGGCCATACTACCCAAAGCAATTTACAGATTCAATGTTATTTATATCACACTACCAATGATATTCTCCACAGAACTAGAAAAACTATTTTAAAATTCATATGGAACCAAAAAAAAAAAAAAAGCCCTAATGGTTGGGGCAATCCTAAGGGGAAAAAAAAAAAAAAGCTGGAGACATCACATTACCCAACTTAAAACTATACTATAGCACTACAGTAACCAAAACAGTGTGGCACTGGCAAAAACAACAACAACAACAAAACAGGGATAAGGACCAATGCAACACAATAGAGAACTGAGAATTAAGAGTGCACACCTATGACCATCTGAATTTTCGCAAAGTTGATGGAAACAAGCAATGGGACCAAAAGAGTGCCTATTCAATAAATGGTCATGGGATAACTGGCTAGATGCAAGCAGAAGATTGAAACTGGACCCCTTCCTTACTCCATATACAAAAATCAACTCAAGATGGATAAAGACTTAAATGTAAAACCCAAAACTATAAAAACCCTAGACGATAACTGAGGAAATACCACTCTGGACATAAGACTGGGCAAATATTTCATGACAAGAATGCCAAAATCAATTGTAACAAAAAGAAAAATTGAAAAAAATTCAACCTAATTAAACTAAAGAGCTTCTGCACAGCAAAAGAAACTACCAACGGAATAAACAGACAACCTACATAATGAGAGAATATATTTGCAACTGTGCATCTGACAAAGGTCTAATGTCTAGCATGTATAAGAAACTTAAACAAATTTAAAGGCAAATTCATCCCAAACCACCTCACTAAAAAGTGAGGAGAGAACAGGAACAGTCTGTTTTCAAAAGAAGACGTACATGCAACCAACAAGCATATGAAAATTTCTCAACTTCACTAATCACTAGAAAAAAATGCAAATCAAAACCACAATGAGTTATCTTGTACTTGTCAGAATGACTATTATGAAAAAGTCAAAAAATTACAGATGCTGGTGAGGTTACAGCGAAAAAGGAATGTTTATACACTGTTGGTGGGAGTGTAAATTAGTTCAGCCATTATGGAAAGCAGTTTGGCGATTTCTGAAAGAACTTAAAACAAAATTCCCACTCAACTTAGCAATCTCATTATTGTGTATATATCCAAAGGAACTTAAATTACTGTATTAGAAAGATACATGCATGCACCCTTTTCATCACAGCATAGTTACAATAGCAATGACATGGAATCAGCTTAAATGCTCATCAATGGAAGACTAGATAAAGAAAATGTGGTACCTATACTCTATGGAATACTACACAGCCATAAAAAAGAGTGAGATCATGTTCTTTACATCATAATGATGGAACTGGAGGTCATTATTCTAAGTGAAATAACACAGGAACACAAACCCGTTTACTGCACGTTCTCATTTATAAGTGGGAGCAAAACATCAAGTATATATGGACAGAAGGAAGGGATCAACATACACCGAGGCCTGCTTGAGGGTAGACAGTGGGATGAAAGTGAAGATGAGAAACTACCTATTGGGAACTATGCTTATTACCTCGTTATGAAATAATCTGTACACCAAACTCCTCCACACGCAATTTCCTATATAATAAACCTGAACATGCACCTCTGAACCTAAAATAAAAGTTGCAACATAAAAAGAATAAAGGGAATAAACTTAATGTAATGTACCTAACAAAAATATATTAAATAATTAAGTACTAAGATAAGAAAATATATTTCAGGTGTCTGAAAGCTATAAAACATTGGTGAGACAAATTACATAACACACGTACAAAGAGATGTATCATATTTATGGATTACAAGCCTCTTTGTTGGTAAAATGTCAATTATCTCCAAATTTGTCTATAAATTTAATGAAACCCTAATCAAAATTCTTTTTTTGTAGAATTTGAGAGTCTTATATTAATATTTATTAGGAAATGCAGAAGAAATTTGGAATAAAGTTGGAGTATTTAGACGACTTATTTAAAAATGTAAAATAAGAGTACTCAAAATAGCGTAGAATTGGCATACAATAGGTTTAAATAGATTTAAAATAAGTCCATAAGACAGAATCAGATCTAAAAATAGATTGACATATTTTTGAGTAATTAATTTTTAACAAGGTAGCCAAAGTAATCATGAAGTAAAGAAAACATATTTTTAATAGTTAAGGCTGAAAAATACACCTATCTTCTATTTCACTCTACGTTCTAAAATTAGTTTAAATGGATTATAGGCCTATGCATAACATTTATAAAATAAGATTTCTCAACCTCTTAAGGATTGACATTTTTGGCCAGTTAGCACCTCTTTTGTAACAACTAAAAATGTCTTCAGATTTTACCAAATCTGGGAGGCAAAGTGGCCTCCATTTGAAAGTCACTTCTCTAGAAGAAATAATGGAAATATATCTTCACATCCCTATAGTAGGATCACCACACACACACACACACGCACACACACACAATAAAAACAATAAACAACTGATGAAATATATTTTATCAAATTTAAAATTTCTTCTCACCTAAGGACGTCATTAAGAAAACACGTAGAACACAAACTAAGAAAAATATTTACAGCAAATAAATAGGCAGCTTATATTTAGACTATACAAAGAAGGATTAAAATCAATAATAAAGAGACGTTATTGCTTGGGCTTGGGCTTATCTTCACTCACTCTTTTGAACTTGACAAAAGGGGAAAAAAATCTATATACAAAGTCTTTATATGTAGAGTGTCTTCTTTTTCTCCGGAAGAGCAAATAAAATTTACTCTACTTTCTTGGTAATATTCCTAGAATTGGCATCATGATACTGAGTGTACCAATAATTACATCTTTCCATCCTTGCCAATGAAGGAGATCATCAACAATCAACATCAAATTTGTACCCCCTGGCAACTACCTTCCTGATTGTCTCAGGTTACCAGACACTCCCATAAGCATGCTGTGGCACTTTGAAAGTACATCTGGGAGTTCCATTGAGCTTCCTGCTACTAGGTTATTCACTTGATGATTCCATTGCTCCTACTAAGATGTATTTTAATTTTCCATTTAGAGTCCTAACTCCTGAGACCACATGTTTTAGAAGGCAAAAAACACATCTTTCTAATTTTTGCATCCCCAGTTCTTGGCCCAGTAATGGCAGCACAACAGTACTCAGTAGGCATGTACTTAATTAGTAAGTAAAGAATACTCTTTTAAAACTAGTTTGTCTGAATAAGTTCTTCATCTCCTGCTGTACCTTAATTTTGCATAGAAGCAAAGCTAGAATCGTAAATGGTAGGGATGAGCATTCTCATCTTCATTAACCTTATGATCACTACTCAAAAGTCATCTAGGAGTGCATATTTGTCTAGCTTACTTCTATAATAAAAATTATTTTTCTTTAAATGTTGACCCTAAATCATGAGTTAGAACGTAAAATTGCATCCAGACCACCCCAATATCAGCATACTGCAAGGGGCTTTTCAAAGAGACTCAGGTATGTATCCCACATTTGAGAATGACTTTAGTTCTCAATGTACACACCTTTCTCACCACACCCCCTCAGCACCCTATCACAGTCAAGTCTTAACCCTCTTTAGTTCCAGGGTAATACCTTCTCTGCTTAGGTCCTCCTTCACGACGTTTGCATGACAGCTTGGCATGGTGGTAAAATGGAAATATGCAGAATTAGCAGGTAGAGATCTAGGCGCATGCCTCAGCTTCACCACCTGTTGGCTTAAGGGAATCAGGGATTAATTAAATTATTTGAGTTTCAGATTAATTAAAGAAAATGTAAAAATTTTAACATAAATGTGGCTGAGTGTGGTGACTCATGCCTGTAACCCCGGCACTTTGGGGGGCCCAAGATGGGTGGATCACCTGAGGTCAGGAGTTCTAGACCAGCCTGACCAACATAGTGAAACCTTGTCTCTACTAAAAATACAAAAATTAGTCGGACATGGTGATTGGTGCCTGTAATCTCATCTACTCGGGAGGCTGAGGCAGGAGAATCGCTTGAACCCGAGAGGAGGAGGCAGCAGTGAGCTGAGATTGTGCCATTGCATTCCAGCCTGGGCAACAAGAGTGAAACTCCATCTCACATGAAAAAAAAATTTAAAAAGGGGAAGGAAAGATGGGATGGAAAGGAGAGGAGAGGAGAGGAGAGGAGAGGAGAGGAAAGGAAAGGAAAGGAGCAAAATATGAACATAAATGGGAGAATGTGATAGGGCCCTTTAAATTATAAAAGTATATATGTGTTGGTTTTGTGTTTTCTTTTCCTTTGTATATTTTTATTAGCTATGAACAGAATATGTATGTCTTTTTTTTTTTTTTTCAAGTTCTGGGATACATGTGCTGAATGTGCAGGTTTCTTACATGGGTATACATGTGCCATGGTGGTTTGCTGCACCTATCAACCCGTCATCTAGGTTTTAAGCCCTGCATGCATTGGGTGTTTGTCCTAATGCCCTCTCTCCCCTTTCCCCTCACCTCCTGACAGGCTCCAGTGTGTGATGCTCCTCTCCCTATGTCCATGTGTTCTCATTGTTCAACTCCCACTTACGAGTGAGAACAAGCAGTGTTTGGTTTTCTGTTCCTGTGTTGGTTTGCTGAGGATGATGGTTTCCAGCTTCATCCAGGTCCCTGCAAATGATCTGATTGCTGAAACAATTTTTGTAATGGCATGTTCAGCAGAGGTTTCAGCTAAAGAATCAAGAAAACAATTGACAAAAATTCAGGCACTCAGGAGTGTTAGGAGACAATCTAGACAGGACTTACACATGAAATAGCTGAAAAACAGACTGTGATCCCTCTGTAACACATAACTTGAGGGCAAAAATGGGTTAACGTTGAGGACAAGAAGTTCAGATTTATAGAATACCTGTCGGGAGAGATATAGAGTTACTTTGTATCCTGCCACTATCACTGGGGAGATATGTTGGACACAGAGTTCTATCATGCAAAGTTAAGGGAGAGAGGTTCTAAGGAGATTGTTCAGACAGCGTGATATACTGTTCCCCCTGTCCTTTCAAACTGAGAGATCAAAGTATATTCATAATGGAGTTAGACCTAGGAAATGCAAGGGAAAGTGAGAAGATAGAAGTGACTATGGCCATACATAGCAGGTTGAAACTGCACTCCCACGAATTAATGGACACAGATTCATGATTTTTGTTAATTTCATGTGTGTGGGGGGTGGAGCACATACATATGCATGAGATACACAACCTGGGTTGAAACCTACATCAGTTGCAACAATAACTGAGGCTTGAACTTGGAGTTTTAAGCAGCCAATAGCTTTTGCATCATTGAGGATAAAAATTCCCCAGCAGTGTGAGTCTCCAAGGATACCATAAAAATGGTGCATTAGAAAAAAGTGTAAGCTTTGACTGCTTCCCTAGTCCAGAGAGGGTTTTATGAATCACCCCTTGTGGGCATTAGAGTTTAATTCCAGCTTCAATAGAATGAGATTTATCTCACTTTCTTACCCTTCCTCCCACCCTCAGCTTTTGTTCCGTAGAAGATGCAGTTAAGAGTTTCCTCTCCTACTGCAGGCTGATTTCTTTCAGCTGACCATGGCTGGGGAAGAAAAGAATCAAGGATTGTGTATGAAGTTCAGAGTTAGAATGAGACCCAGGTCATGATATATTAGTAACAGAAGTAAGACCATTCTTGTGATAAAAGGTCATTATTTTATTTGAAGTGGCCAAATGTGTGGTGGAAACCACCTTAGTTTTTGTCCAGTTGGATTAGGGAAAAGAAGCAAATAGAAAAGGTTGTAGGGGCAGTTGTGTGAAAGAATACAATTGCTTTATGGTTTTATTCTAAAATTGTGCTCTTTCAATCTAACATTGACATTATTATTTTTATCTTTACTATAATAATGATCATTATCTTCATCATTATTATTCTAGATGCTTGGGAAACTAAGCTAGACTTCTAATGGCTCTTTTTAAAAAAAACTTAGAAAAAAGCTTATTATGGGATTGGCTCATAATTAATCTCATAAGGATTTGGGCATTTCCTGACAAAACCACAGAATGAGTACTTGATATATTTGGCCTCCAAAGGGTCTAGTGGGGAGTTTAAGAGGAAGATGCCACACTGTTTTCTATATTATCTATCCATTCATTCGCTCAATTAGCACGTGTTTCTTGAGCACTTTTTTATGGGTTAGACATTATGCCAGGCGCTGGGGTGACAAGGTAAGTGTAGCAACACACTTAAAGAGCCCACAGACTGGAAATAGGAAGAAACAATTACACACTTGCAGTAAGACACAATGACCATTCTAATATGGGGGAGGACGTGCAGGGCCCTAGAGGTGTGGTACATATTGACGTGTACATAATCCAGCAATGTTCCTGGAGAAGGATGGGATCCAAGGAAAAAATTGAGGTAAGCAAAGAGTAGGAAAGAGTAGTGTTCCTGTACAAAAGGAACAATGTGCTGCAAGGGTTAGGGGTTTGAGAAAGTGCAGCACGCTCTATCCATTAAGAACCTAAGAACTTGCAGGTAGATCTCAATTTAATTGACAAACACTGTATGATTTTGGGCAAATTACATAAGCACTATGTAAAGTGGGGAAGAATTTAGGAAATGAGGTAAGAAATATGGCTGGGTACTTGAGGAGTATCATCAGTCATGTAAGAATTTGGGACTGGACATTTCTTAGGGAACCACTGCAATAATCCTGTGAAAAAATGGTGGCTGGTCAAGAATCAGGGCAAAATCTAGACAGAAGGAATCGAGAGTCTTGGGTGGATTCAAATGTTGAGGATATGATTTCAAAGTTGTGAAATGGATATGAGAGAAAGGGAAGGATCGAGCATTTCTCTTATGTTTCTAGCTTAGATGTGGTGGTGTTCTCTAAAACAGTAAACGGTGGAGTTAGAATCACTTGTTAATATTGCACAAGCATTATTTAAGGTACCTGCAAAATATTGGTGTCTTGTTAGAAGTCTTGTATGAAGGCTGCAATATGGGTATGGACCTGAACAGTGGGATTTAGGTAGACAGTAAGATTTTAGAAATGGAGAACTAGTTGGTGTTCCAAATAAAAAAAAAAAGTGGAAGATATTGTCCATGAGGGAGCAGAGAGCACAGAGAAGCTAACAGGGTCCAGAATTAAATAAATTATTCTAAAATTGCTGTGTATTTTGTTGTGCTTTTCATGTGTTTAAGTTAATGTTTTATTCAAAAATAATATAAGTATAATTTTCATGCACGTCCGTGTGAAGAGACTACCAAACAGGCTTTGTATGAGCAATAAAGCTGTTTATTTCACCTGGGTGCAGGGGGGCTGAGTCTGAAGAGAGAGTCAGTGAAGGGAGATAGGGGTGGGGCCGATTTATAGGATTTGGGTAGGTAAAGGAAAAAGGGGGGTTGTTCTCTGGCAAGCAGGAGTTGGGGTCACAAGGTGCTCAGTAGGGGAGCTTTTGAGCCAGGATGAGCCAGGATAAGGAATTTCACAAGATAATGTCATCAGTTAAGGCAGGAACAGGCCATTTTCATTTCTTTTGTGGTGGAATGTCATCAGTTAAGGCAGGAACCAGCCATCTGGATGTGTACCTGCAGGTCACAGGGGATATGGTGGCTTAGCTTGGGCTCAGAGGCCTGACATTCCTGTCTTCTTATATAAATAAGAAAAATAAAATGAAATAGTGGTAAAGTGTTGGGATGGTGAAAATTTTTGGGGGGTGGTATGGAGAGATAATGGGTGATGTTTCTCAGGGCTGCTTTGAGTGGGATTAGGGGTGGCGTGGGAACCTAGAGTGGGAGAGATTAAGCTGAAGGAAGATTTTGTGATAAGGGGTGATATTGTGGGGTTGTTAGAAGAAACATTTGTCATTCAGAATTATTGGTGATGGCCTAGATACAGTTTTGTATGAATTGAAAAACTAAACGGAATAAGAGGAGGAGAAAAACAGGTATTAAAGGACTAAGAATTGGGAGGACCCAGGACATCTAATTAGAGAGTGCCTAAGGAGATTCAGCATAGTCCTGCCAGCAAAGATTATTTATTTACTTCAAGAGTTAAGAGTGGCGGTTTGGGGATAGCACCAGGAGATATCAGCTGTGATGGCTTGGAGAAAGTGTAAACCGGCAGTGTAAACAAGAGCAGGGCATGTATGAGTAATTGAGAATGGTGAATAGGAGCATGACTAGACAGAAGATAGTAGGGATGACAAGTTTTTTGGGCACAGTCTAAGTTGGTCTGGTGTCTGGAATGAGACTGGGGCTTAATAAAAAGGAGCGTCTGTACAGGAGCTCAAATGGGCTGTACCTTGTAGCATTCCAAGGACAGGCCTGAATTCTGAGAAAAGAAAGAGGTAAAAGTATTGTCTAGCCTTTTTTAAGTTGGTGGCTGAGCTTGGTGAGGTGAGTTTTTAAAAGACTATTAGTCTGTTCTACTTTTCTTGAAGACTGAGGACTGTAAGGGATATAAAGGGTTCACTGAATACTAAGAGCCTGAAAAAATGCTTGGCTGATTTGACTAATAAAGGCCGGTCTACTACCAGACTGTATAGAGGTGGGAAGGCTAAACTGAGTAATTGTGTCTGACAGAAGGGAAGAAATGACCGTGGTGGCCCTCTCAGACCCTGTGGGAAATGCCTGTACCTATCCAGTGAAAGCGTCTACATAGACTAAGAGGTATTTTAGTTTCCTGACTCGGGGCATGTTGAGTAAAGCTAATTTGCCAGTCCTGGGTGGGGGTAAATCCTTGAGCTTGATGTGTAGGGAAAGGAGGGGGCCTGAATAATCCCTGAGAAGTAGTAGAATAGCAGATGGAACACTGAGAAGTTATTTCCTTGAGGATAGATTTCCACGATGGAAAAGAAATGAGAGGTTCTAAGAGGCGGGCTAGTGCCTTGTACTATAGCATAGCCTGCCTTTGCTGGTGTGTGGCGATTAGGCCTGGTGGAACTGCCATCAATAAACTAAGTGTGATCAGGGTGAGAAACAGGGAAGAAGGAAGTGTGGGGAAATGGAGTGAATGTCAGGTGGATCAGAGAGATGCAGTCATGAGGGGCAGGTGTGGTATCAGGAATAACGTGGGAGGCCAGATTGAAGTCCGGGCCAGGAAAAATGGTAATTGTGGGAGACTCAACAAAGAGTGAGTACAGCTGAAGGAGCCAGGGAGGAGACAGTATATGTGTCAGGTGTGAGGAAGAAAATAGATTTTGGAAATTTTGAGAGCTGTAGAGAATGAGTTGAGCATAGTTTGTGATTTTAAGGGCCTCTAATAGTATTAGGGCAGCAGCAGCTACTGCACGGAGACATGATGGCTAGGCTAAAACAGTAAGGTCAAGTTGTTTGGACAAAAAGGCTACAGGACGCGATCCCAGTCCTTGCATAAGAATTCTGACTACACAGCCCTGCACTTCAGCTGTGTGTAATGAAAATGGTTGGATGAGTCAGGGAGAGCTAGGGTCAGGGCAGTCTCTAAAGCTGTCTTCAATGAATGGAAAGAGGAGTGGGGAAATGATTTAGGATCTATGGGTCAGCTAGGTTTCCTTCTGTGAGTTTATATAATGGTTTTGTTAGGATGGCAAAACCAGGTATCCAAAGGCAAAAGTATATAACTATGCCCAGGAAGGAAAGGAGTTGTTGCTTTGTAGAAGGGATTGGGGTTTGGGAGATTAGCCAGACACGATCAGCAGGGAGAGCACATGTGTTTTTATGAGAATTATGCTGAGATAGGTAACAGATGAGGAAGAAATTTGGGCTTGACTGAAGTAATGGGGGCTGTCTGTGAAGCTTTGCGGCAGAACAGCCTATGTAATTTGCTGAGCTTGATGGGTGTCAGGGTCAGTCCAGGTGAAAGCAAAGAGAGGCTGGGATGAAGGCTGTGAAGGAATATAAAGAAAGCATGTTTGAGGTCTAGAACAGAATAATGGATTGTGGAGGGAGGTATTGAGGATAGGAGAGTATATGGGTTTGGCACCATGGGGTGGATAGGCAAAACAATTTGGTTCATAAGGCATAGATCCTGAACTAACTTGTAAGGCTTGTCTGGTTTTGGACAGGTAAAATGGGGGAATTGTAAGGAGAGTTTATAGGCTTTAAAAGGCCATGCCGTAGCAGGCGAGTGATAACAGGCTTTAATCCTTTCAAAGCATGCCATGGGATGGGATATTGGCACTGATTGGGGTAAGGGTGATTAGGTTTTAATGAGATGGTAAGGGGTGCATGATCAGTCGCCAAGGAAGGAGTAGAGGTATCTTATACTTGTGGATTAAGGTGGGGGGATACAAGAGGAGGACACAAAGGAGGCTTTGGATTGGGAAGAAGGGCAGCGATGAGATGTAGCTGTAGTCCAGGAATAGTCAGGGAAGCAGATAATTTAGTCAAAGTGTCTCGGCCTAATAAGGGAACTGGGCAGGTGGGGATAACTAAAAAGCAGTGCTTAAAAGAGTATTGTCTAATTTGGCATCAGAGTTGGGGAGTTTTAAGAGGTTTAGAAGCCTGGCTGTCAATGCGTACAACAGTTATGGAGGCAAGGGAAACAGGCCCTTTTAAAGAAGGTAATGTGGAGTGGGTAGCCTCCATATTGATTAAGAAGGGGACGGACTTACCCTCCACTGTGAGTTACCTAAAGCTCAGCGTCCGTGATAGTCTACGGGGCTTCTGAGGCGATCGAGCAGTGTCAGTCTTCAGCTGTTAAGCTGAGAAGATCTGGGAAGGAGTCAGTCAGAGAGCCTTGAGCCAGAGTTCCAAGGGCTCTGGGAGTGGCTGCCAGGTGAGTTGAACAGTCTGATTTCCAGTGGGGTCTTGCACAGATGGGACATGGCTTAGGAGGAATCCCGGGCTGCGGGCATTCCTTGGCCTCGTGGCCAGATTTCTGGCACTTGTAGCAAGCTCCTGGGGGAGGCGGTTCTGGAGGAACGCCTGGCCACTGTGGTTTAGGCGTTTGGAAGTTCTTGTGTGCTGGAGATGTGGCTGGGGTTTGTCTCACAGTGGAGGCAAGGAATTGCAAGTCAGAAATATGTTGCTACTTGGCTGCCTCTACTCTGTTATTGTACACCTTGAAGGCGAGGTTAATTAAGTCCTGTTGTGGGGTTTGAGGACTGGAATTTAATTTTTGGAGTTTTATTTAATGTCGGGAGCAGATTGGGTAATAAAATGTATATTGAAAATAAGATGGCCTTTTGACCTTTTAGGGTCTAGGGCTGTAAAGTGTCTCAGGGTTGCTGCGAAACAAGCTGTGAACTGGGCTGGGTTTTTTTATATTTGATGAAAAAGAGCCTAAACGCTATCTGATTTGGCATAAAGAAAAAGGAGCATTAACCTTGACTATGCCTTTAGCTCCAGCCACCTTTTTAAGAGGAAATTGCTGGGCAGGTGGGGGAGGGCTAGTCACGGAATGAAAGTGTAAGCCAGACCCGGTGTGAGGAGGGGAGGTAATAAAAGGATTATAAGGTGGAGGAGAGGAGGCTGAGGAAGAATTGGGAATTAGCTCAGCCTGGCGAGGAGGGGAGAGGTCAGATAGGTCTGTAGAAAAGGAAGATTAGAAAGACTCAGCGATGCTTGGGGTTGGGACTGAGGGGACAGGTGGGAGGGAAAGAAGGAAGATTTGGGATGAGTTGCATTGGGAACAGAGACCAGGGACAGAGCCTGATGTGTAAAAGAATGCCTGGACATCAGGCACCTCAGACCATTTGCCTATTTAATGACAAAGGATTATTTAGATCTTGTAGCATGGAAAAATTGAAAGTGCCATTTTCTGGCTATTTGGAACTACTGTCAAGTTTGTATTGGGGTCAAGCAGCATTGCAGAAGAAAATAAGACACTTAGATTTTAGGTCAGGTGAGAGTTGAAGAGGTTTTAAGTGCTTAAGAACACAGGCTAAGGGAGAAGGAGGAGGAATGGAAGGTGGAAGCTTGCCCATAGTGAAGGAGGCAAGCCCAGAGAAAAGAGTAGAGACAGGGAGAAGGGGTGGGGGGTTCTTGCCTTCCAGAAAAGCAGAGAAGGGGTCAGGGTGTGGAAATAAGGGGTTGGGGTGCAGAGATAAGAGGTTGGGGCACGGAAATAAGGGATCAGGGAGCAGAGATAAGAGGTCGGCGCATGGAAATAAGGGATGGGGCATAGAGATAAGAGGTCAGGGTTCCTGCCCCTCCCCCAGAAAAGCAGGACTTGCCTCTAAGGGTGAAGGACCAAGGCAGGCGTCCCTGCGTGGTCTGACACTTCTGAAACCTGGGTGAATAATCAGAGAAGTGTCCCTGCAATAATTAAACACCAAGGGAAAGCCGCCTTCCCTAGTCTGTGACCGGCGCCGGAGTTTTGGGTCCACAGATAAAATGTGTCTCCTTTGTCTCTACCAGAAAATGAAAGGAATTGAAATGAAGAGAAGGGGGAGATTGAAGTGTGGCGCCAAGATTGAAAGGAGAAAGAGGTTGAGGGATAGTGAGAGAGGTTGGAGAAGAGAGTAAAAAGAGGCTGCTTACCGGATTTAAAATTGGTGAGATGTTCCTTGGGCTGGTTGGTCTGAGGACCAGAGGTCGTAGGTGGATCTTTCTCACGGAGCAAAGAGCAGGAGGACAGGGGATTGATCTCCCAAATCCCTCGATCCGAGTCACAGCACCAAATTTCATGCGCGTTCCTGTGAAGAGACCACCAAGCAGGCTTTGTGTGAGCAATAAAGCTGTTTATTTCACCTGGGCGCAGGTGGGCTGAGTCTGAAGAGAGTCAGGGAAGGGAGATAGGGGTGGGGCCGTTTTATAGGATTTGGATAGGTAAAGGAAAAAGGGGGGTTGTTCTCTGGCAGGCAGGAGTGGGGGGTCACAAGGTGCTCAGTGGGGGAGCTTTTGAGCCAGGATGAGCCAGGAGAAGGAATTTCACAAGATAATGTCATCAGTTAAGGCAGGAACAGGCCATTTTCATTTCTTTTGTGGTGGAATGTCATCAGTTAAGTAAAACCACACTCAGGCACATTTGAGTAAAACTGAACACAATAGATAAAATTTTACAAGCAGCCAGAAAAAGAATAAAGCCCTACTGCATGCAAGGAAAATAAAATAAAAGATAATTGACATTTAATCGGAAGCAATGAACAGAAGACAATAGAATGATATTCTCAAAGCAATTAGAACAATATATCAACCCAGAATTATGTGTCTAGTAGAAATATTATTCAAAGCATGTAGACAAAATAAAGACATATTGACTTGAAATCTGAAAGAATTTGTCATCATCAGAACAACGCTATATAACATGCCAAAAGTAAGTTTTATTTGTGTAATGGAAATTCTACTGGGATTGGAGGGCAATCAAATCTACAGAGAACTAAATGCTTGAGGAAGAGTGTCTATGGGGATAAATATTAAAGCTGACCTTCATGTATTGTTCTTATATAATATCTTTAAAATATATGTTGCTGCTGTAAGGTAAAATGTTAACTTGCAGTTTGGAATTTATAACATCTGTAAAAATATATGGTGAAATAGCAGAAGGATAGGGTAAAGGGAATTTTAGTTTGTAAGTTTATTATGGTTTACATAGTGTAGCATAATATTAACCTAATTAGCTTTTAATTAATGAGGAATATTCATTGGAATCACTGAATCAAACATTGGGGAAAAAGTTGTAGAAAAAAGTTGATAAAGTAAAAGAACTAGAACATTATTTAGTTAAACCCTAATTCCCCCAAAAATAGCAAGAATAAGGGAACCAAGAAAAATAAAAAGCTAATAAGATAAACAGCAAATGAAGAGAAATGAATGATAAGATAGGCTCAAGCTCCACCATACAAATAATTAAATGGGAATTGACTAAATATCCAATTAAGAAATGAAGACTGGACTAAAATTCAAGATTTAAATCTGTGCTGTCTTCCAGAGGTGAATTTAAAATTTAAACATAGCTAGGGTAAAAGATAAGAGGATGGAAAAACATTAACCATGCAAACAGAAACCATAAGTGAGATGTGTGAATCATACTAAATTTAGGAAATGCAGACTTCAGGACTAGGATTTTATAGCAGATTAGAGGAAATGTTTAGCATAAAGAACAGCAGCAAAATGATAAAGTGAACATAAAACAAACTTTTAAAAATTCTATTTGCATGCATAGTTTACTTTTGTGCTTCTTCCCCATCTCCCTCTTTCCCTTTCTTCCTCTATTTTTTTTTTAACTGTATTATTATTCTTTGACCAGGAACACTTTTTATTTTTAATTTACTTATGTGTATTTTTTAATTGAGTTTGGATATTTTTATTTTTATTTATGCTAACACATGATGTGACATAATGTTTTTAAAATCTATTTATTTCTATGTATTTAGGGGACACAAGTGCAGGTTTCTCACAGGCGTATATTGCACAGTCACCTTTGGATGTTGCTAAGGTGAAAATATTGTCCTAAAAAAAAAAATGTTTAAAATACAGGAGAGATATGTGAAATAAGATTGACAAAATGGTCATATTACTGAATCTGAGTGATAGGTGCCTAGGGTTTAATAAGTATCCCTTCTGGCCGGGCGCGGTGGCTCAAGCCTGTAATTCCAGCACTTTGGGAGGCCAAGGCGGGCGGATCACGAGGTCAGGAGATCGAGACCATCCTGGCTAACACGGTGAAACCCCGTCTCTACTAAAAAAAAATACAAAATAAATAAATAAATAAATATCCCTTCTAATTTTATGTATTATCAAAATATTCTATTAATAAAGAAAGAAAGGAAGGAAAGAGAAATGAAAGAGAGAAAGGAAAGAAAGAAAGAGAAAAAGAAAGAGGAAGGAAGGAGGGAGGGAGGGAGGAAGAGGGAGAAAGCAAAACAAAAATAAGTGAGCCTTTTTAGGCTATTTAACATAATATGCTCAATGTTACATTCTCAAAGAATAAACTGGCACACACTAAATGCTATACAAATGTTTAAATACCTGAATTAAACTGATGCTGATTCATATAACCATGTCAAATTCAGCTAATTACATTTTCTACGTGCAGACAGTTAATTAAAAAATAAACCTATCGGCTCTGCTATATGCTACTGGTAAAAATAAAAAATAAATAAACAAAAGCTAGGTAGCAAGGATTAAAGGTGAGAACTGAAATTAAAACATGACAGGGAGTGACGTTTTGTTATAAAAAAAAATCTGGGATTTGGCATCAAAAGTTCTAGTAATGAAGACTGATTCTATTTTGGATGGGTTATATGACCTCTGCTAGTTTATATAAAGCCCATCAGAGACTCACTAGTTCATCTTTCATATGTGGAAAGTCAACATCTGCCTACTTCACAGGATTGTTGTAAGGACTGAATGGAATGTATATTAAAAAACACTCTAAATTTCTGTATGTATAAAAAAATCATTCTTTTGTAAAATTCAAAGATGGCACTGAGGGATATTTTTAATGCAGAACAGCAAGTCATGCTAGAATATGGTATAGAATGTAGGAGTGAAATGATTAAAGTATTAAAAATCATAACAGCAATAATCTTTAATTTTTTTCTGGAAAACAAGGTTTTGTTTTGTTTTGTGTATTTGTAGCTGTAGCCACAGCTTGGAAGCAAAAGGGAGGGTGGGAAAGTCCTGGAGAGTCAGGGTGTCTCTTGGCCCTCAGCAAGCAGAGTACAAAGGCTGCTCAGGGGCCGGCGAGGGTGTGGGTGCAGTAGCCATGGCAGCAGCACTAAACCTGGTACCCCTCTCAGGTGGGGTGCCTGGTGGACCATGGGTGATCTCTGTAGCATGGGCAAGGACCAGCCCCCAGGGCTGGGACTCTGCAACTCTAGGCCATGTCAGGGCCCTGGATCAGGGAACTAGGGGTGCTGTGGTGGGGTTGGGAATGGAGTAACAGATGTGGGAGTGGGTGGTCTAAGGGTGGGTGGTCCAAGATGGGGCATGGCCTACAGTCTGGAGAGGACCCATCCTCACTCGGGTTGTGGGTCCTGCAGGAAGGCAGTTCTCACAGAGCACGTGGCCTTCCAAAGGGAAGCAGCTGCTGTCTTCTGCCTCAGTTGACAGGGGCTTCCCACAGTCCTCTCACTTGTAACACTTGAATTGATTTGACATCCTTATGGAAATACCCCTGAAGTTGGATACCTGAACTTAAATCTCTGATTGACTGCTGATTATCTGTGAGCTTCTTAGTGGGACTAACTTCTCTGATTATCTTTCCTCTCTTGCCTGTAACTCCCCTTTGAATATACACTAAATCTAACTTCATTTGATTTAGTGTCTATCAATCATCATAAAATTATATATATTAAAAATAAATGACCCACTTGATGACAGCCGCCTTGAAATTGTCCATGGGACAGTACAGAGAAAAAGGAAATAGAAAACTATTAGATACTGAATTAATATGAATAAATTACATAGAATTAATTCATTAAAATTATTGATTAAAAATTATATGCTTAACATATTGGCAGTTTTGAATAGAGGTCTTTGGTTGTCAGTCTCCAAAATGCCCCCATGTGCCTGGCTTCCTGGTACCCAGGCCTTTGTGCAGTTCTGCCTGGGTGGAGAAGGCTGACCTGCATGACCAACAGTATATGGAGGAAATTGCAACTGTGACTTCTGATGCTAAGACCCAGAAGAACTTATGGCTTCCACTTTCCTGTCTCTTGAATTGCTTGCTCTGGCAGAACCAGCTACCATGTCATAAATATGCTAATGCATCCCTATGGTCTGGTCCTTTTGGCAAGAGACGGGGGTCTCCTGTAAATGACCAGCACCCACTTCCAGGCATGTTCATGGATTGCCTAGAAAGTGGCTCCCCTGCTCAGAGAAGCCCTCGGTTGACTGTAGCCCTGGTAACCACTTGAGACCTTAAGATCAAACCACCCAGCAAACATACTACCAGATTTTGAACCAGAGATGTCAGGTGTGTGAAATTATCAATGCTTAATGTTTTAAGACATTAAATTATGATGTAATTTGTTATGGAACAACAGACAAGTCATACAAGATCTAAAATATGAACCACAGGCCGGACACAGTGGCTCACATCTGTAATTCCAGCAATTTGGGGTGCCAAGGTAGGCGGGTCACCTGAGGTCAGGTGTTCAAGATCAGTCTGGCCAACATGGTGAAATCCTGTGTCTAACAAAAATACAAAAATTAGCCGGGCGTGGTGGCAGGCGACTATAATCCCAGCTAGTCGGGAGGCTGAAGCAGGAGAATCGCTTGAACCTGGGAGGCAGAGGTTGCAGTGAGCCGAGAGATCGCACCACAGTACTCCAGCCTGGGCGACAGAACGAGAGTAAAAATAAAATAAAATATGATTCACAGATGTATTCTGTGGCAAACAGCATCATAGTGCAGTGCATTTGTATAAATCAGTTATTGATGTTATTGATGTATAATTTATATATGACAAAACGCGCACATTTAAATGCACATTTTAGTGATTTTTTACAAGTGAATCCACCTGGATGACTGTCACCATTATCAAGATACCAAATATTTTTATCATTCAGTAAAGTTACTTTCTACCCATTTCCGACTTCCGCTTTCCACAGGCTCCAGGCTAGTCTGCTTTCTCTCATTAGAGAATATGTCTAAATTTTCTAGATCTTCATATAAGTAGAATCATATGATATACTCTTTTGTATCCAAATATTGTGGGTAGTTTACTCCTCTCAAAGTAATGTGTTTGAGATTAATCCATGCTGTGTGTATCAGTAGCCAATTTCCTTGTTTTGGCACACAGTATTTTATTGCATGAGCATATCCCATCTTTTCTATACAACCTCTTAGTGGACATGTGTTGTTTCCAGGTTTTAGCTACTATAGGTAAATGTACAATTTGTTGTGCAGACATATATTTTTATTTATCTTGTGTAAAATAGCTGGGAGTGTAATTGATGGGTTATATGATTAGGGTATGTTTAACTTTAAAAGAAAGTGCCAAGTTATTATCCAAACATTTCATTTTGAATTCCCTCTAGCAATGTATGCATTCCAGTTCCTCTGCATTCTCACCATTTTTTTGTATTGTCAGGTTTTTTTGTTTTGTTTTGTTTTCTTACTTTAAGTTCTAGGGTACTTGTGCAGAACGTGTAGGTTTGTTACATAGGTATACATGTGCCATGATGGTTTGCTGCACCCATCAATCCATCATCTACATTAGATATTTCCCCTAATGCTGTCGTTCCGCTAGCTCCCTACCCCCCGACAGGCCCCAGTGTGTGTGATGTTCCCCTCGCTGTGTCCATGTGTTCCCGTTGTTCAACTCCCACTGATGAGTGACAACATGCAATGTTTGGTTTTCTGTTCTTGTGTTAGTTTGGTGAGAATGATCGTTTACAGCTTCATTCATGTCCCTGCAAAGGACATCAACTCATCTTTTTGTATGGCTGCATAGTATTCCATGGTGTGTATGTGCCACATTTTCTTTATCCAGTCTATCATTGATGGGCATTTGGGTTGGTTTCAAGTCTTTGCTATTGTGAATAGGGCTGCAATAAACATACTTGTGCTTGTGTCTTTATAGTAGAATGATTTATAATCCTTTGGGCATATACCCAGTAATGGGATTGTTGTGTCAAATGGTATTTCTGGTTCCAGATCCTTGAGGAATCACCCTATTGTCTTCCACAATGGTTGAACTAATTTACACTCCCACCAACAGTGTAAAAGTGTTCCTATTTCTCCACATCTTCTCCAGCATCTGTTGTTTCCTGACCTTTTAATGATCACCATTCTAACCAGTGTGAGATGGTATCTCATCATGGTTTTGATTAGCATATTTCTAATGACCAGTGATGATGAACTTTCATATGTTTGTTGGCTGCATAAATGTCTTCTTTTGAGAAGTGTCTGTTCGTATGCTTTGCCCACTTTTTGATGGGGTTGTTTTTCTCTTGTAAATTTTTTTTAAGTTCTTTGTAGATTCTGGATATTAGCCCTTTGTCAGATGGATAGATTGCAAAAATTTTCTCCCATTCTGTAGGTTGCCTGTTCACTCTGATGGTAGTTTCTGTGGCTGTGCAGAAGCTCTGTAGTTTAATTAGATCCCATCTATCAATTTTGGCTTTTGTTGCCATTGCTTTTGGTGTTTTAGTCATGAGTCTTTGCCCACGCCTATGATTTGATTTTAAAAGTTCCAGGATACATGTGCAGGATGTGCAGGTTTATTACATAGGTAAACGTGTGCTATGGTTGTTTGCTAAACCTATCAACGCATCACTTTTTCTTTTTTTTTTCTTAAGTTTACTCATTCTAATGAGTGTGCAGTGGTATTTTATTGTGGCTTTAATTTGCATTTCCCTCATGACTATTGAAGTCAAACATCTTTTCACGTGTTTAGTGTTCCTCTGTTTTGCTAATTTATAAACTCTTTTTTCAAACATTTTCCATTTTTAGAGGATTGTTTTTCTTTTTCTTGCAGAATTGCAAGAGTTTTGTATATATTCTGGAAACAAATCCTTTGTAAAATATATGTGTGGTCAATAATTTCTCCCAGTCTGTGACTACCAATTTATTTTTCTAATAATGTCTTCAGATGGGGCAGAGATTTTAATGTTGATGTAGTCTAATTCATCTTTGTTATTTTGTTTACTGCATTTCATAACCTGTCTAAAAAATCTTTGTCTACTCTCACATTGCAAAGGTATCATCCTATGATTTCTCCCAGTGGTTTATAAGTTTATATTTTATGCATGTGTGACACTAACTAATGAGTTCTATAGTTTGAAGTTTAAAAAAAAAAAGTAGCTCATGTATTACTTAGGTAGCCTTGGAAAGTTGTTTAATATTCTGAAAGTGAGATGTTTCATCTCTGTAACTGAGATTATAATATTATCCATTTCTGCCGTAAGAGTTGTTAGAAAACTAAACATTATACAGACCATACAAGTTTTGGTAACTTACATAAGCTATAACACACATGATATTATGATAAGCAGTATCAATAACTAGAATATATTATTGACTAATTAAAATATAAATACCATTTTTCCCTGTGTTCACGTCTGCACTCTCTCTCTCTCTCTTTCTGTTGCTATTTATATATCAGTCTTTATTGTTTGATTCTGAATTTAACCATGTACGAGATGCGATAAAGAGCTTCTGAACCACAGACATGTTATTTTATATTCCATATAGCTATAGACATTTTAGCAATCATTTCTTAACTGTACGTATTAGAACCACAGTTGGTGATATGCCTTACTACATTATTTTAGACTCTCTATAAGTGAATGTAAAAAAAAATTAGTGACATTACTTCCAAATAGTGAAATAATGTCCATTTAAATGACCCTTAATGATGTAATTTTTACTTAAATTTTTTTAAGTGATATTGTATCTGAGAAGTAAAGAATAAGGCCAGTCTTTAGAATTTGAGCTTTGTGACATCTTTTTTTAAAATTTTTCCTACTTTAGGATTTATGCTAATGCTTCATAAATCCTTCCAATATTTTAATTATTTGGGAAGCTGGAGCTGTTGCATTTGCAATCTATTTTTCGATTCTCAGGGAAAGCTTTATTTATTTTGTAAAACTTATTAAACTGTATCAGATCTTAACAATGAGATAAAATTCTTCACCAAAATCTTAATATGACTTTGTACTTCTTTTTTTTTTTTTTTTTGGCTTTTTAAATATTTATTTGTGTAAATATCAGAATTACACTTTTAGATATTTATTATGGGGAAATACAAAGCTAATATTCCCCAAATCTAGTTCTCTGCTGTTCCAAATGCTGTCAGATGCTCTAGAATATCTGATGAATGCAAATTAAAGAGTATATAAATCAAACAAAAGTTGTTAATGACTTCAGATCACAAGGGATCTTTCACCTATTCATTCATTGAAGAGAGAAAGGGAAAACTCCTGTTCAGACATGGGATTGGGTTTCTATTGACAACACTCAATACATTCACAGAAAAATACCAAAGCTGAGATTTTAAAAAAAGTACTCTGTTTTGCACTCACCTCTTAATAAACTGTATCTCTGCTATCAGCTCAATACTACTGAGGGTTCCTTTGATCAGACTTCCATGGAAAGGCATTTTAAGTAACCATAAGTCTCGTTTCTTGGCCAGCTCCCTAATTACTGCAACTAACTTGGCTCTCTATTTCTTCTTTTTATGTTCCACTCCATTAGGAAAGAAGATCATATTTTCTGGGCTGATGAAATTAAATTCACCCATATTTTCCCAATCATCATAATTTTTACAAAGAGTTCATCTAATCAATTTTTGGCATGAGAATGACAGTACTACACTAGATAGTGCCATTACGATGAAATAGTCATGCTGCTGAATTAGAGATACTTAAATTAGGTAGACTAAAATTTAGTTTGGCTTTTATTATACTCATTCTTCTAGCCCTTAAATACGTGTTTTGCAAGGCTGGTCATTTAACTCACATAAATATTTCTCTTAGTGTGGAAAGGAAATCTTATTTTCCAGAAGTCTTCAAACAGAGATGTTATATAAAAACTGAATCTATAAGCTTAATGTAGAGATTGTCAAAGGATGCAATGAACACTTTCTACCTAACCTAGCACACAAAATTCCAAATGCAATAGTAAAGCACTAGCAATCTACCTCATTGATGCATACCTAATATTGACAGAGCCCAAGGCATGTCCAGGGTCACTTCTAGAACTTCAACCTTCATTTATTTTTTCTAGTAAATGTGGATTAAATACTTACTGTGCATAGGCACCTACTAGATGTTGCAGGGTCTATGGAAATGCATGAGACAGAATATTTGCCTATTAAGAGTTACATCTCAGTAAAAAAGCAAGATCGTGTACAAATAAACCACTGTGCCATACACAATTGCATAAATCCAAAGAATAATTACTAGACATAGTATTCTGGAAAAGTACCAGTTCAGACCCAGCCCGTCTATAAGCGAGTCATCAATCAAAGGGAGAAGATTAAAGAGGTAAACCAGGCAAATCTGGAAAGCAATCACAATCCTAAAAATTAGGACCTGAGTTCTTTGGCTTGATTCTTTGGGTTTTATTCAGTAAAGGGCAGAACTTGCACATCACTTATCTGTAGGATAAACTTTGGGTGCTAAGATGGGAGACACAAAAGATACTGTATGTAAGAGAAACCAAATACAGAAGCCAGATCAATAAGTGAATGTAAAAAAAAAAAAAAATGAGTTACCAGTGCAAAGGAATTGGGAAGAGAATATTTGCTTTGTCATGAGGAAATGAAAAAGAAATTTAGGAAACCAACAAACACAAGGAGATTCTGTGTAAACATTCAGATGAAGAACCCAGAGAAAACTCCTGTGTATAAACAGAAAATTGTAGAGTATTTTGAAAAGTTGACTACTGCTTCACCATTGATTATACAGAGATACTGATTACACAGTATACAGAGATACCGATTATACAGATACAGATTACACAGAGATACTACACTATAATAATTCGTGAAGCAGTAGTCACCTACTAAAAGCCAAGATTCATATCACATTTTGTGAAACTGTTGGAGACGAGTGAGAAAAAAATTTCATAACAGATATGGAAAAAGTGTCTGAACCAAGGATCCTATCAGGATAATGAGGCTGCTTATGGATTTTTGGTTTCTCATAAGACTTCCTGTGGCTCAGCTAGATTAGATAATACTTGTGTTACTAAATTTTATCCATTTACTGAATATAGAAATGTTAGAAAACCTACCTTCTGCACAACACTAACTAGATTTGAGGATAAAGACATTAAAAAAACACAGACATGCTACCCGCAGAGCTTATGGTGCAGAAGAGAAAACAGACTTGCCAAACCATGACACAAAGTTACTTGGTTAGAATTGTGATGTTCATTATGAAGGAGAAGTGTGAAGCACCGTGCAAGCTTATAAAGTGAGGAGGAACCAGAAGGATTTAGAAAGACCAGCAAGAATTGTTTGAGGATGTGATTTGAAGCTGAAGTCTCAGTTCTTGGAAGGACCTGAGAAGTCAAATGCCCTGTGGCTATAAGGATAATAGACACATTGATCAACGAATAAGGAGGGCACTAGGTTCTGTGGGGAAGTGGTCAGAAATGGAGTTGAGAAGTAGGTAGGATTCAGATCACTAGGGCCTTATTTGTAAAACCAATCATTTGGTATTTATTCCAAGTTTTGGGGGAAGCTAATAGAGGTTTTTAAATTGGGTATTTGCATGATGCAATTTATGTTTTGCTATTATCATACGGTCAACGTGTACATAATGAACTAAAAAGGCTCAAGAGAGTTGGGTGATAGATCACACAGGAGGTTCATACAACACAGAAGAGAGATAATAGGAGCTTGGGTTTCAGTGTTAGGGGTGAATATAGGGAGAAATAAATGGATTAAAAAGTAAAGCAGGAGTTAAATTGATTAGAAATGAAGCCTGAGGGAGGGAGGACAAGTTATCAAGAGGCATGTCCTAGTTTCTGGCTTGTATGACTAAAGGATATTGGCATATCCTAATTGTAGCCAATTTGCAAAATATGGAAGATTATAAATAACAAGACAAAAATTAACCTAGATTCTGCTAGACTACCACTGTAAACATTTTTCTCTCCATAAATATGTATTTTTTTATCAAATTGAAAGCTTACAATAATTTTATATTTTGGTTATTGACATACTGTGAAGCTTCTGAATATCATAAAGAATACCACAAAATCATGATTTTAACTTATGCTAGCTTATGAAAGTATCATAATTTACAACAAAATAGTCACTTTTTATTAGGCATTCTGAGTATTTCCAAATTTTTTATACTTATAAATTTTAATATTACTGTAAACATTCTTGTGTACCAACTTTGTAAACACCTCTGAATGTTTTATTTTTATTAAATCAGGAGACAAATTATTGGGCTAAGGACATTTACTTTATCATAGTTCTTTTTATGTTGCAAAGTTGTCCTCAGCAAGTTTTGTTCCAAGTTGCAAGTCCACCAGCAAAGTACAAGAGCATGCATTACAATGAGGTCACCAACACAGGCTTTTCATATATGTATGTATTTTTTGTCAGCTCATAGGTAGTATATCCACAGGTCAGGGGTCACGTTTCAGGGAGAGAGACTCTCAAGCCCACCTCGGCTCAGGTATTTGCCCCTGTACCTGTTGTCCATGGGCAGGGTGCATAGCCGGGCCTGTGATACTCACTCCTGTAGGTGGAAAAAGCTTTCTGAGAAGAGGAAAAAAATGTGTGAACTGGACAGAAAATCCTTGTAAAAATGTTTAAAGTGGTTAATGTTAGTAAAAAACTACAAAATCCCAATATACCTTTCTATATACACCATAGTGGACAAAAAATAAATACAAATTATTGGAAAATGCTTTTTTCTCTTGTTATTACAAACTATGTGGGACAAACAATATAAAAATTCCAAATATGACATTTTTTGCTAAATCACTCTTTAAAAATAAAGTCTACTAAGACAAAAGAATTCTGTATATAACATAGACTATTTTAAAAATTTGTTCCCTATAATCATTATGGTTAAAAAATATTCTATTTGGTGGCAACTCCTACTTTATTGAATTTACAAGTAAAAGAACCACAGATTTTTGGGGTACCAAAATCTAAGTCAGTTTTGTTAATTAGGAAGTCAACAGCTAGTTTATATATGCTCAAATGAATGAGGTTATTCAGAGAATGGAGGATTTAGGATATTAAAAATATAGATTGAGGAAGTCAAAATATTATTCAAGGTGGTCTTAAAAATTATTTTCTCATGTCCATAGAATCTGCTTCCCCATTAGTTATTTCTTGCCTTTTCTCGAATCTGTTAAATACCCACGAAGAGCCCTTCCTAGACTCTGGATGAATCCTAAAAATAGACTCATCTGCCTGTTTTCGTCTCCCAGAGCTGCAGTAACAAATTACCACAAAGTTAATGGCTTAAGACAACACAAATTTATTATCTTATGTTCTTGAAGGTCACATATCCAAAATGAATTGTATAGGGCTACAATCAGCATGTTGGCAAGACTCTGTTCTTTCTGGAAACTCCAGGGGAAAATTACATTTTATTTTATTTTATTTTTTATGTTATTTTATGTTATGTTATGTTTTTTTATTTTATTTTGTTATTTTTTGTTTTATGTTATGTTATTTTATTTTATTATTTTTTGTTTTATGTTATGTTATTTTATTTTATTTTATTTTTTTGCCTTCTCCAGCTTCTAGAGATTTTCCACATTCCTTGGCTCCTGGATACACCTCTACAACCTCAGCTTCCATTGCCACACTGCCCTTCTGACACCGACCTTCCTGCCTCTCTCTGTATGGACCTTTGTGATTACATTGGACATAATCTATGGTGATCCAGGATAATCTCCCCATCTCAAAATCTTTAACTTAATCACACCTGCAAAGTCCCTTTTGTACTATAAGGTAATATATTTGCAGGTTCTAGTAATTAAGATGTAGACATCTTTGAGAGGTGATATTTTTCTACCTTTATCACTGCCAATGCACTGAGCAGCCAGTCCCTCAAAGCAGGGCACAGAACCCCCAGACATGGGTGTCCTTATCCAGGCCCATGCTGCTCCTGCTCCCGGACGCCATGCTGCTGCTGTGGTCATCTTGATCTTGACCACTTGTTTCTCCCACTTTCATGACTTTGTGATAATTATTTAATTTTTCCACTTCAGTCATTGGCTTATCTCTCCAAACTGGCTGTTGCATTTCTTCTCAGAGTAAATCTGCAGCCTGTACCTGACCCAGCTAATCTATTTTGAACTCCCTGATCCAACCCAGGCATTCACCTGTGTAACTGAGATAAACACCAGGGCTCATCTTGTTCCCTATGAGGGTAAGTGGGGGCTCACATAGATTGCACCCAGGGTACTCATGGGCCCAGAAAAACTTGTTGACCCATAAGTTCCACCACTGGACGTTTTTCTGCTTTGGCTCCATATTATTTTGCTCCAATTTTCCCTTTTGGATATCATTATCTGGAGTCTTGAAACCAACCTGTCCTTTCCTATCCTCTGCAGTTACTGGCCTGGAGTTTGCTTAAACTGGAAAACAAAAAGACAAACAAACTGAAAGGCATAAATTTAGCAGCAACTTCATTTAGAGTACATAGAAGTATATATTGGAAATCTCTACTTTTATTTTCCACTCAAAATATCAAACACTTGAGATAGTTACTCTTGCTTTTAACTCGATTGTGGTTCTAGTATATCTCTGTCTTTGGGCATTTTGAAACCCTCTCATATTTTCTAAACTACTTTAACATATCAAATTATGCAAATCCTCATAACAACCCTCTGTGTATTAAGGCAAATGTTATTTATTACACTTACAGTTAAGAAAATGGATTCAGAAAAATTAAGTGACCAGCCAAAAGTAGCACTGCTAGTAAGTACAGTAGGAAATTGGTTAAGAATTTCCATGTATTCTCAAATGCAAATCAAGTATTTACTTGTTTAAAACCTTCTGCCTAAATTCTTATGTACATACATGTATAATTAGCAATGTAGTTATATGTGGTAGTGGGGTTCAATCAGAGTTCATCTACATCCAAATCTAGAGACACTTCATATAAAAACACATGATGTTGCCGGGCGCGGTGGCTCACGCTTGTAATCCCAGCACTTTGGGAGGCTGAGGCGGGCGGATCACGAGGTCAGGAGATCGAGACCACGGTGAAACCCCGTCTCTACTAAAAAAATTACAAAAAATTAGCCGGGCGTGGTGGCGGGCGCCTGTAGTCCCAGCTACTCGGAGAGGCTGAGGCAGGAGAATGGCGTGAACCCGGGAGGCGGAGGTTGCAGTGAGCCGAGATCGCGCCACTGCACTCCAGCCTGGGCGACAGAGCAAGACTCCGTCTCAAAAAATAAAAAATAAAAATAAAAATAAAAACACATGATGTTTGTTTTAGTTGCTATTATATCTGTAAGAATAGTATACACTTTTTTCTATTGTTCAGTTTGCATTGAATGCACATTTTTATAAAGTGCTGTGAAAATAAAATAGTGCAAACATCCAACCTAAAGCAAGGAATATTTCAAAGCAATACCTATTTCTGATCAATGCTGATACACTCCATCTTAATTTTTCTCCAGTATACGTTAGTCTCCTCTTCTGTCAGCTGTTTCTGTAGCTATTCTAGAGATTCAGATCTATGTGTTAATGCTATTGACCTGGTGTTCTGATTCCCAGAATCTGATGCTAACATAGAAATATGAGAAGCGAAACCCCCCTGCTTCCCGGTACTCATTCTACCCATGCAGATGAATATCAGGAAATGGCTTGATCACATTTTATGTCTCCAGCCGATTACAATTACCACAAGTAGGCCTGCCCAAGTGACAATTTACAGTTTACATGGGGCTGGCGTTGACAACAATGTCGATATTGACCAGAAACATCAAAGCTGTATTTCAATTCTGGGCTATCTGAATGCAATGTTAATGTTTGTTCACCCTCCAGTCTGCAACCATTGGCAAGTTTCTAAAATTTATTTTTCTGTTATCTCAGCAGTCATCGTGTCTCTTCAGCGTTTAGATTGAAGATGGGCTAGTTCGTTGTCATGTTCCTTTCTAATGTAATTGGATAGTCATTTTATGTCAGGATCAGTGTGGTATATTTGCAAGAATGTTGGCCTTGGAATGAGGAAAAAAGTTTGGCATCTGACCTCACCACTAACTAGAAGCCTGCTCTTCCACTAATCACTGCCTCCCTGAGCCTTAGATTTTTAATGTGTCAGATAAAGAAAATGATAACTATCCTCCCTATTTTAATAATGATGTCATAAAATTCAAAAAGATCTATGTATCATTCGTTTATAACCCATAAGGTCTTGCATATGTAAAAGACTGGGAAAGAACAGCTAATTAGGAAAATGAAACTTGGCTTCTAGAATATTCTTTGTAACTCTTTGGGGTATGCCCTCGACAAAGTCCCTTGGGCTTTCTTTCCTTATCAATAAAAAAGGAAGGAAACATTTAATAGTCCCCAGATTGGCTTTCAGCTCCAATAATCTAGTTTCCTAAGTATACATGTTATTTTTGTTAAATGTGAGTTCTGCATTATGTATTAATACTTTGGCTGTTCTCTTCTAAATGACTATTTTCCAATTATTTCACAACTCCAATGCACATATGTTTTATCTATTTTCCTCCAGCATGTTTTTTCACGAGACATCACATTTTATAAGCATCTGTTTTTTTTGCAAAATCTATTCAATCCTCTTCTATCATTTTTTCTTTCTTTATGTTCATAACCCTTCCAAACTAAATAACATTGGACCATTTAATTTAGTAGGCACCTACTTGATTCTTGGTAAGAAGCTACATGAAAAGAGGTACAGTACATGAGATTTCGAAGCGAGAGTAAATAGCATATTAATGTAATGCACAAATTATACTGAGCTATAAGATATAGCAAGCAACAGAGTGAATAAAGACATAATACAAATGGATTTTCAGGGGTTAGAGACTCAGAGATAAGAGCAACATTGGATTTAGTCAAAAACAAATTCACTAAGGGACAAATGTTATTAAAAAAAACTTACTATAGGGGAAGATAGGGTGAAAGGGTGGTGTAGGGAAAAGTGTCATTATTTACATCAGTAGCCTCTAAATATATGAAAAAATTCTATAGGTATGAAGGAAAAATTGGAGCATATCACTGTGTTTCTCTCACTGCATTCATTTACTAGGACATTGAGCAAACAGCTGTCAAATGCTCATGCTCTGCCTAGCACTACCACTACTCTAAGTACTGGAAGTAAGAGCTAAGTAGGACACAACACTTCTTTTCCTAGAAAGCTCGCAGTCTCCAGGGGCTGGGGGACAGGCACACAATTATTGTACTGGGTGATAAAACAGAGGCATTTATAACATGTATTAGAAACATGGGTAAATATGTGAATTACTGGTTTTCACATGATCCTGGAAACCTCTGTTGAAGCTTGCCAGTCGGACAAATTGCTCAGGAAGAAAGAAAGCATTCCAGAAGGAGCAAAAAACAGAAACCAGCCCAACCTTGTTCCTTTGTCAGCCCCCATCCCACTATAGACCTTCACTTTTTTAAGTCGGATCTAATCATTGACCTCCACTAAAATATATGGCAGTTTCTGAATTAGCACTGTTTATCTTTCCTCCATGGTGGATCAATCTTGTTTGGAGACCCTCCCCCTTTCTACTTGTCTGGAAAACTCTGTTTTTTATTTAAGGTACGTTGCCAACAATGTTCATAGAGGTCTATCTGTCTCCACCACCACACACACCTGAATCAGGCTGGGTAGGTTTTCCACTTTCTTCTCCCAAGATATTTACATTTCTTACACCCCAGGGCAAATCACTAACTCATTACTTCCGTTCCCGCGTTTTCTACTAGTTGGTGATATTTTGAAGTACAGAAGCTGGAATTTATTACAAGGCATCTTAAGCTGTGTAGCCTCAGACATAATCTGTAGTAGGAGCCCAATCAATGTTTGTGAAATAAGTGAGAGAGGAATAAGCACGTTCAGTCTAGCAAAAACTAAAGAGAAACTGGAGGGATGCTGAGGCAGGAATGTGGTTTAGTGCCTGCACCTTGAGCAGAGCATGTGTGTACGAGGGTACCTGTGAATCAGGTAAAACGGTAACCTAGTTCTGCCATTCTATTTGTTTTTTAAAGGTGGAATCTCTCCCTGTCGCCCAGGCTGGAGTGCAGTGGTGCAATCTCCACTCACTGCAACCCCTGCCTCCCAGGTTCAAGTGATTCTCCTGCCTCAGCCTCCTGAGCAGTTGGGATTACAGGTGTAAGCCACCACACCTGGCCTCTGCCATTCAGTAATCATATAGTTTTAGGCAATTTGCTTTATTTCACTGATCAACAATAACATGGAGATAGCCCCTCAGAGTTTAGTTATAGACTAAATGGGATACTGTATTTTAAAATGGCACAATACCTGGTGTGTTACAGGTGGTCTGTACATTTAATTTCCTTACCTCTTTTAGTCTTGACCCTAAGTTGGCCAGGCTTCTAAGGCACCGTTTTTAAGTGACTGAGCAGATGCTTGTTTGTAGCAGCCATGTGGAGGCAGTCTTAGAGTTACCAAAAAAGCAAGACAGGATAGTGAGGTAGGATGCTGTGAGCAGTGTTACATTTCAAGGACTGACAGATACTCAGCTATAGTAGGATATGAAAGCTAGTATTTGGGAAATTAAATGAGTTAGTATCATTTGAATTTCCTGTGATAACATCATCGTTTGTTCTCTCAGCATTTCTTTTTGAAAATGCCACTATGTCTTAACTCTTGTAAGTAGAACTGGAAGAAGGGTCGTCTATATCCATTGATGGACAGAGGTTATTATTTTATTAGGCTGAACTCATGGATGAAGGCATCCGAATCTGAGGGCTCCCAAAAGAAAGAAGTTTTTTGTTTTGTTGTTTTTAAGTGGGGCCATTAAAATCCCATTCATTTGCTTAGTTTTCTCCAATGATAAGAAGAGTCACTTTCCAGAGCATAATATATGGAGTTGAAATTGGAATCTTTTTTCATTTATCAGTAGAACCAGAAAACGGCACCTAATTGTTCCTAATGTATCATCAAGTAAATTAAATTTTGAAACTAAAAAAAGAAAAAGTTCGTTTTGTAGAGCTATTCCAATGGCTTCAGTATCCCCACTTAGAAAGTATGTGATTAAAAGAATAAAAAGAATATATGTTATGGCTTCCTTTATTTTATTATGATTGTTTTATTAGAAAAGGCATTAGCTATTCATCTATGAGTGATAGATGCTTAATAAACTGAATTAGGGTTATTATTAAGGCTTCATTAAGTCAAGCAATTTCAATCATTCATTTATGCTCTCTTTAAACTTGCCATTCCAATTGCACTAAAGGAATGTGTATATCCGAAAACTCGTCTGGCTTTTGAGACCCAGCTCAGGCCCCACTTCTTCCAAGAAGTCTTCCTTGTCTACTTTAACCTCCACAGGACTTTCAGTAGCGAGCCAACATAACCTCCCTAGTGGGGCTCATAAAGCTCTAGAATAAAGGCTAATTTTGATTTTCCCTAAAACAGCTCAAAAGCAAAACTCAAAAGGATTTGACTAATACACGAGGAACTTGACCTCCTGCCAGTAAAAGTTCAAGAATCTTTAAAGAATGCAATAAAATGCTTCACAACGTAAAATGTACAATGCCTTACATCCAATTAAAAGTTACTAGGTAGTAAAGGAATGAAGAAAAGGTGACCCAGAAAGCAGAAATGATGAGGTTTATGGAAAATACTATTATAAATATGCTCTATATACTCAAGTGTATAATAGAAAACATAAATATGATTAAAGCATGAAAAATGTTTTAATAAATACCAAAATTTAATTTCTAAAAATGGGGAAACAATATTTTTTAGCAACAGTGACTACTACTATCATTTATTATTTGCCATTTTTCACTGATTGATCCAGAGGTATGTTAAGAAACTGGGCTCTGGAATCAGACGTCTGAATCTGAGTCCTGAATTCACCATTCAGTGACCATGTGACCTTTAGCAATAAACTTGGTATCTCTGTTTTCAAACGTCTCATATGCAAATTTGAGATAAAGTAATAATGATTAAATAGATTTGTTGTAACATTTAAATTAAAAAAAAAACATGTAAAATACTTTGAAGAGTAGTTTCAAGATTAAGTACTCACTTGATGCTAGAAAATTTAATTACAGGGGTGAAAGTGAGGGTTAGAGAGTGCAGTATCCTTTCCAGTGAAACAGATCTAATAAGAGACAGAATTCAAATTTGCACACTTATTCTTGACTTCAAATCCCAGGCTCCCACAGAGGATACACGTGTTTTCAGGCTGTGCTTCTGCCTCTTTCTGGTCTTGGCTTGTTGAATTGGATGTTGACTTTTGTATTGCCAGATTCTCTCAAGATATTTTTTTTTTCCTTTTCAGTTTCTTCACTTTGACAGTTTACTTTCGAACTTTTGATGAACGAGTCTATGCACATTTTACCTTCAAGTTTGCTAGATTATTATGGTACAACTTTGGACTTAATTATATAATTTAGGTGGAAAAAGACAAGTATTAGGTATCCTGAGGGATACTTCCTTTCTAGCATTTACTTCAAAGATGAGGAGAACATGCTGTCCTGTGGTTGTGTTGCCCTGTGGAGAGGGTGGAACAACTAACTAGGCTCCATAACCCAGCTTCACCCTTGGTGGAACAGTCACTGAATGGACTTCCCTTTCTCTGCCCTGAGGAAACAGCTGAAACTGGAGAATTCCCTGACCCCCCTCGCAAGACATGTGATGGGGTGTGACTCATCTGTTTGGCCGCCATGGACACTCAAACCCTTTACAAGAAGGGGAGCATGTAGATGGGCAGGTGCAGGAGCCAGGGTGAGCACCCCTGGGCTCTGGCCCCAGTGGCAGCATCCAGGGGTGGGAGCCTGTGACTCCTGAAGCCCAAGTGGGTATTTGTTACGGTGCACTCTTTTAGCTTTGCTGTCCATGGACTGCTTAAGTGTTAGCCAACTCAGTGCCCTTTTGGTACCCAGGTCCTCGTCTGGCATCCAGGAAGAATCAGGTTGCACATGGACTTGAAGGATGAATGTGGTGGAGGTGCCTCTCAGCAGGATGGATGGGGAGCTGGAAGGGGGATAGAGTGGGAAGATTATCTTCTCCTGGAGTTTGTCAATTCCAGTTGCCAACCTCCTCTCTGACCATCCCCAGATGAACTGCTCTGGCGTAGAGATGCTCCTCTGTTCTCTCTGCCACACCATTCTGCCATTCTTCTGCTCTTCTGTTAGTCTTCTCATCTCCTTGTGAAGCCTGGGGCTTGGGGTTTACATGAGTACAGGATAGGGGGATGTGGTGGACCAAACGGCAACATTTGGGTGCAAAAACTGGAATGCCTGTTCCCATTTGTGGTTGTGGGTTTCCAGGCTTGTGGGTGGGGCCTTTGCCCGGAGCTGCCCTCTTCTATCCAGTATTTCCCTTTCTCCTGTCCTTATTACAGCTGCTCAGCACCACTGACAGCCACAGCAGGTGAGAATACTAAGCATGCCAATCTTAGTCTGAATCAATCTCAGGTTTACTCCTCCTTGATTCTAGAGGGCCATCTCTTCCTATCACTGGTCAGGTAGTTTACCTATACCTGTCTCTGGTCCAGACACCAGGGAGCTTGTAAATGAGCTTTGGGTTAGAAGAGTTAAAGAAATTATGTAAGGATAAGGAACTTGTATTTGGGAAAACTAATACTTTTAACAGTCTTTTTAACTTTTTGGTAAACATATACATGTAAATTACTTTTTTCATCCTGAAAATACTAATTCAATTACATCCTTGGATCTTCTGAAATCTTTCCTTGAACTAATAAAAACTGGTAGAAGGTAGCTTTCTTTATAGAAATGCCCTTAAGTTGTATCAGGACAACTATACTATTTTCCTTGCCCCCTTAATGTTACAACTTTGTGAAATAAGCTTGCCTTTCTTCATATGGATGGTGGTTTGCCTTGTCCTCATTTCCTTCATGGCCGTTACCTGTCCAAGGAAATGAACAAGTGTTTTCTAATGAGCAGATTCTACTAAATGTAATGAAACTCGATTATTTTCTTGAATTTATAATCCAAAACCAAAGAGATTTTGCCGCATTCCAGTATACGTCACACCTCTGCTTCAAACTCTCCGATGAGCTGCTGTTGAGTTAGAACATGCCCAGCAGCTCTGGCTGTGACCTATAAGCTCAACCTAATTCAGTTTCTATTTCTTACCCTCCACCCCCAATTTGCACCATTTCTTCCTGCTCATCTGCACTGTAGCTTTTATTATGCCCTTTTCCAGTCCTTCAAAAATTCTATTTTCTTTCTTGCTTCAAAGTATTTACATTTCTGCCTGAAATCCCTCATGTTATGCTCTTTATATAACAAACGTCTTTTCATCTTGCAGTTATCGGGTTCAACTTTAGAGGAGCTTCCCCTGAAGACACTGTGTAGACAGACAGCTGTCCCCCTCCCCATTCGCCAGACACCCTTCACCTGAAATCAGGACATGTGCTTCATTGCACTTATTATAATCTATACTTGTTTTATGTATGTGTCTTTTTTTGTTAATATCATGTTTTTCATACTAAATGAGGGTTCCATGGTAAGAAGAAACATGCCAATTGCTTTTACTAAAGTCCGGATACATTCTGGCCCAGAAAAGAATCTCAGCAATATTTGCTGCAAAGCACGTTGAAAACAAAGCCCCAGAGGAAGACACAAGCTTTGGATGCCAGCAGAATGTGGCTCTAATCCTACTCTTTTTCTGATAAGCTGAATGACTTCCTTTTCCTCATCACTAAAATGAAGATATTTTATAGCTTATAGGGTTACAGTAGACATTCAATGAAAGGTAGCTGTTACTAATTTTATTTCTCCCAGTTTTCTCAGCAATGGCACTAATTAGAATCTGACTCATTTTTTTACAGTGAACTTGGGTAAAAGTGTTGAAATGTGATAAATTAAATTGAAATGATTGCGATATAAAAATATAATTTGTTAATTTGTGTGGCTTCACATACAATAGATATACCATGTCACAGAAAGTGGTATGGTCTTAGGTAAATCCAAATAAAATGACTCCTAGTCTCAGTCCATCTAGAGCAATTAGAAAAAGAAATTGGCCAAGGAATTGTTTTGATGCTCTGATTAGATATGGTTATTTGATTTTCTTCCAAATTGAGAAGCATTAATCAGAAGCAACATGACATTGTTTTTAAATATAATAAGGGTGCAGTGGTTTCCAGGTGTGTGACCTCCCTTTCAAATGTATATATTAACATCCTAATGCCCCACGTGATGGTATTAGGACATGGGGTCTTTGGGAGATGATAAGGACACTGCTGTCATGAATAGAAATATAAAAGAAGCCAGAGAGAGACCCTTCGCCCCTTCCATCATGTGAGGTTACAGGGAGAACACAGCTATCCATGAGGAGGCATGCCTTCACCAGATGTGGCACCTGCTGGTGCCGTAAACTTGGACATTTATTAGCCTCTTGAACTGTGAGAAATAAATGTTTGTTGTCTATAAGTCACTCAGTTTATGGTCAAACAAAGTAGGACAAAAGGCAAAAAACGAGTGTAATTTCTCAAAACCCACATCCCCTGGGAGAAACAAGACACCTCAAACCATTCTCTTTTTTTTTTTCACTGAATTCAAATAATCATCAGAAAAGCTAAAAATAAGATCCACGTTTCTGTCAATATCTAACTTCAACAGCGTCAGGTACATCTTAGCTGCAAGACTCTGTGTTTCGTGGGAGAAATCTCTACACTTTGGAAGATGACTTTATTGGATTTATTGGCCGAGTAGCTCATCTAGACAGTGCATGATAAAAGCCCAGTGCTGGAATGGATAAGATTATGGTTCAAATTAATGGACTGAGAAGGAAATAGGAAGGTTGCATATTAAGTGCTTTCCCGTGAAGGATCTAGATATCTAAACTGAATGCGGCGACACTAATAAGTGACTAATGTCAGCCTACGATGCTTCAGCTTTGTTAATGATTTTCCTCTTAAAAACCATAGTCCCTCCACACCTTGAACCCAAACATCATCCCATAGAAAAATCATTTTTAACATGCAGATTTCAGAGTAGAGTTAGATTTAGGACAAAGCAAAAGAATGGTTTTATGCACACCTCGTGGGCTTCATAGAAATGAGGATTTTGTTTCAGTAAGTTCATCAAAACTCAGAAATAAAAAGGATTCTTGTGATTGTAATCACATAGAAGAACCTGGAAGATATAATGCTAAGTGAAATAAGCCTGGCTTAGAAGACAGATACTGCCCAATCTCACATATATGTGGAATCTAAAAATATCAAACTCATAGAAGCAGAAAATAGAATGGTGATTGCCAGTACCTGAGATATGGGGAAAATGGAGATGTGTGTTATAAACTACAAACTATCAGTTATAAGTAAACTAAGTTCTAGGGGTCTAATGAATAGCATGGTAACTATAGATAATAATACTCTATTGTTTACTTGAAACACACACACACAGTAATTTGTGTTAATTTAACACAGTGTTAATTTGATTTGGTAATCATTTAACAATGTATACATATATTAAATATGTTAATATTTTATACATATATTAAATATGTATATATTAAATAATCATGTTTTACATCTTGAATAGATACGTTTTTAAATTTGTCACTTACACCTCAATAAAACTGGAAAAAAAGACCTAAAAACAGAGCATTTGACAACATGGCACCATGCGAGAGTTTCATTTTTTTTGCTGGGAATATTGAAAATCTTCCTGTACATTTCAAGGTTCTCACTTTTATCTTCCTATGCAGAATAGTTTTATGGATAGGCTTTTCAGACAAAATGCAGATGTCCAACTAAATTTGAATTTAGCTACAGAATGGATTTTCAGTATAAATGTGGCACAGGCAATGCAAAGAATATACTTACAATATACTATTATTGGTGATTTACCTGAAATTAAACGTGAGGTTGGCAACTTATATTTTTATTTTCTGAATGTGGTATTCCCTATGCATGGATGGCGTACTGAGAATGAATATCTCATTCCGTGCTGGTAGTTTTCAAGTGGGAAGTGTTGCTTGAGGTAAAAAGTGAGTGACTTTTAAAATTAGAAGACGCAAGACGTAGAGCAAACTGCACAAATATATTTTGAAAGAATCAGATTTGTAGATCCTACGAAGGTTTTTTAATAAGAGCTATCTGCGTAACAATATTGAAACCTAAAATCCCACCAGAAAAGATAAATTTATTTGAACCATGTGTTATAATATCTTACCTTTAAAAAGAAAGATGTTTTAATTTGTTCAATTTATTATTCAAAGAAAAAGCAATTGTGTCAGGAACTATAAGGGCACATCCAGATCCAAGATTCTGCCCCTTTTTACTTGTTGTTCCTTTATGTAACTTAAGATCTTCCACAAAGATTTTCTAGAAATCAATTCTCATTTTTTTAACTTCAGAATATTTTGTATTTTTGAATCTATGAATTATAGTCCATTAGTAGATTCTGAAATCAATTTAATGGTTTAGGACAAGTACTTTTTTCTTTTAATGAAACAAAATATCAGGTATAGAGGATTAAAATATTTTCTGAAAACCTGTCACCAATCATAAATAATATAGATACATATAAATAGCATTCTATGGTATATTTGGGCTGTGGCTAAAATAAGAGGAAGAGACTCCCTTGAAAGAAATGGAGTAGAATTGTGACATTTCATTGCTCAGGCCAAATTCAACCTACTGCCTATCTTTACACATCAGTTTATAGTGGAATACAGTCACTTTCATTCATTTACATATTATGTGTGGCAGCTTTAGTGAGGAGCTGAGTATTTTTGACCCAAGACCGTATGGCCTCCAAAGCCTAAATATTTACTATTTGACTCCTTGCAAAAAGGTTTACTGATCCCTGGTTCAGAATACAAGGTCATAGTGACAGGTGGTCCTGAGTACCCAGTGGTGAGAATGGAAACACAGATTATCTGGCCATTACTAAAGAAAAGAATGAAACACAGAATATAGATTGGACAATAATCCCACAATGCCAGCGTGTGTCATGGCTTAGAATTAGTAACTCTGAATATTTAGAACAAGTATTCCATCATAGAAAATATTATTATCATAGGCTCCAAAGCTATGGTTAGGAACATGGACGAGAATCAGACAGATGGGACTGGCTTTCTGAATATTTGACTTACTCGGTATATATATTCAAAAGATTAGTTAATAGTTGTGAACAACAATTTCCTAGTCACTAAATTGAAGATAATAAGGTAGGACATAGAAAATAAAGAAATAATGCATGCTGAGGCTTCGCTTATTGATGGCTCAAAGGAGGTGTTGAATGCATGATAAAAATTAAATATGGGAGCTTATTGAACTAGCTGAACTCCTTTGGTTTATTAGTTAATTTGATAATTATATGTTGGATACTATCTCCAGCATACAATTCTTTTGCTTGGCATACCTGTTGCTTTATGCTCTTCTTGTCATCTACAGATCGCTTCTCTCTTTTGGACCTTGTCTCTCCCATCCCAGTTGGATTTACACACAGGTTTCCTTTGCGTGCGCTCAGCTACAACTTATGTTGCATTTTCACATTTGTCTCTTCTACAAATTTATTCAAGGCATCAGTCTTTATTTAAGATACAATAGTTCCTAAAAACTAGGACAAAGGTAATGCACTCCTGGATGATAAGTTAATATTTTGAAGTCTAATATGTTCTCTCTTCAATAGTAATTAATTTTAAGATAAATATATTTCACATCTCAAGAGTGAGTTTCATATTCCAGAGGCATCTTCAATTTTGTACTCTCAGATCACTGAAAATGACAAAAGATATTAAATGTGTTTTAAAGTAACTAGAGAAAAGATATGGTTGGCCTCTCTTACTGTTTCCCACCAAGTTGTGGGTCATACATAGGCCAAGGGTAAATAGAGGTGAGGATGCCTACACCAGGTGGTTTCTGTTCCTTCCAAAGGAGAGTTGGAAGGGAAGATGTAGGACATCTCTATGCACTGTCATTTGTGGAGGCATTTTACAGTACACACTTTATTCCTCTGATACTCATCTTACAACAATCAAGTAAGGTAAAGAAAAATAATGGTTTCCTTTGTAAATAAGGTTTAGGTCACATTTTTTTTTTTTTTTTTACCCGGGTACAGTTATTAGTAACCCTGGGACCAGGTAGCACTTAGGTAGGGCACGGGTCATTCTGTAGATATGTTAGCTGGAGATTTTAACTCTGTCCTTGTCTAGGAAACTTTTTGATCTAAATCTCAGTGACAAAATGTAATTCCACTTGTTTAAGGACTCTAAGCATGTCCTGGGAAAAAATGAAAGATCACATTTACCTAGTCAACAAAACAAAATGCATTGATTATGTCTTATTTGCCAGTTATCCTATTAGCTACTGGGAAATACAAGAATCAGCAAGATATATCCCCTGCCCTTAAGACCATGGCAGCTAAGTAAGCATGGTATTAAAATACAAGGATATAAGTGCTGAAATAAAGGTAATTTGAGATAATATCTGGAGCACATAGAAAAAGCACCTATTTAAAATAGGACTAACCCTTTACTCGTGAGCCATGTGACCTGAGAGCAGTATTAGGTATCAAGGAAGGCTTTCTGGAAGTGGTGACATCTAAGTTGAAACCTGAAGGATGACTGAGCCGAATAAAGAACAGGCACCAGTGCCTTCTACACAAATGGGGCAATACATGAGAAGAGAACAATTCATAGAATGATACAACACAAGAGAGTGAACTTTCAGACAAACTATGGATTTCAGCTAACAATAGAGTATCAATGTCAGGTCATCAGTTGTAATGTACTACACAGATGTAAAATATCAATAATAGGGGAAACGACGGGGGCGAAGGTGTCAGGAGAAGGAGTGTCAAGGAACTGTGCTTTCTGCTTAATTTTTTTTTACAAATCCACAAACGATCTTACCAATAGAGTTTACAAATTTTTTTTAAGGCTAATGCCACAGATAACTTATTGTTTAGAGAACACAACACACTAATGTCTGGCTAGAATTGTGCAATGTTGATAAAGAGGATGGAGGAAGGCTTGGGAGGTCAGCAGGGGCTGCACCATGAAAAGCTTTACAAGGAATATAAAGGATTTATGGCATTAACCAAGATGACATCAGATTATTTCATCTGTGGAAGTAATGTAATTAGATGTTGTTTGTGTCTATTTGTTTGCCTGCTTGCTTGCTTTTGAGACTCTTTGAAGAACTCTTAGGAAAATAGATTGAAGGGAGGCATGACTCAGCATGAGTGATCATTTAGGAGGCTATAGATGCACTACGGTAGATGAAAGTGGAGTTGGTATCAGGCCTTGTGAACTCTGATCAGAGTTGTGACAGACAGACGGAAAATGAGCATTTTGCCACCTGAAGGGCGAAAGGACATCCTGTGTAAACAAGGCTTCTCTTTTTCATTTTTATTTTTGTTTTGTAGAAGACCATCCACATAAGTCACATGAACTTATGTCCTGAGCAGTGCCTCTGTCATGTTCTCTGTTTATGATCAGGAAGGTCTGGCCTCCGTCTCTACTCTTTCAGGCAAGTGTGGGCACTAGAGAAATAGCTGCATCAATTGCATGAAGGCTGTGACAGACCTTTTAAGTTTTATTCATACTTTCAATAGAAATGTTTTCCCATGCCCTATGCTGGAGATACCAAGATCAAAATGGTGAATCTTTCTGTTGAGACACTGGCGATATGGTGAAAACACAAAAATAGAAACAGGAACTGTACTTTATTAATGGATAACTGGACCAAGTGCAAACCCAAGAGGTTTTCTCTTTTTTTAGAAAAAAAAAAAAAAAAAAAAGGACCCATAGAGGTGTCACCTGAACCCAGTATTGAATGAATGATAAGGTGGGAGTCCGCTGAGGTGAGAGAAGGACATTCAAAGCAAAGCACAGAAAATGGCATGAACAGAGACAGACACACTTGCTAAGTGGCATGTGTGAATTAGCTCTAGAGTTGAAGATTGAAGATCAGGCAAGATCCAAATTATTGCAGACTCTGAATAGGGCAAGTCATGCTCCAGCTTCAGGATCATGAAACCACTGTTAGAAAAAGGATACTGGGTAGACCAGAAGGGCTCAAAGGGAAGTGTCAACAAGAATAAGGAAGACAGTAGCTGACTTGTGGCATTCAGATGAAAGAGACACTGAAAAGAAGAGAGATCCACATGGCCCCTAGATTAAGAGTTGATATCTGGTAGTGCCAGCATTCCAATTAGAGAATTTAATCAAGGCTGAGAACTGATTTCTTAAGAAGGTAGTCTCTTGTGCTCAGGTGAAGAAGGGACAAGAGTCCAATATCTGCAAACAAGTCTGCCTATCCTAGTGGTCTACAGGTATATTTTGTACTATGCATGGCCTTGGGAGTCAGAGGGCTCTTTAAGTCCTTGCTTGCCCAAATACTCATGAATTATGTGACCATGATCAATACCTACCTCAAATTTTTTTATCTGTTAAGTTTTATTAGTAACATTTAACTTTTAAGTTGTTGTGGATTTTTGGAAAGGACATGGAGTAAGACATATTATAAAAGTGGCTGACCCCAAATAGTCCCTAAATCTGAGTTATCTACCCTCTTATCAAGAAGCACATCTGACTTATGTTAAATCTTCATTTCTAAGACCAGAGGCCAGCTTGTAGTGTAGGTGTTCAATGTACATGTGTTGACTAAAGGAACGAATGAATTTAAGAGTAATCTTGGAAGAATTGACTTTTGCACGAAATGACTTCTGTTTTCCCCATTTGTGTCCTTCTCTTGACATTCCAACCGAGTTTTTGAATTCTTCAGATGTTCACTTGTTTCACACTGTCACTTCATTAGCACCGTATCTGTTTGTGGGGAAATTTGGCAAAGTCGATTTCTCTAGGCAACCGGTTTGTACTTTTTGTCCTTTGATTGCAATTAATGAGATTGTTTATCTACTTTGCTGTTATGCTTTGATGATGCCCACATGAGAACATTTTCCAGGAATATGTATGTGGTATTAGTGTGTTGTCTTACTGGGAGAGCAATGTTATTATACTGCTTTATTAATGTCTGTACATGTGATTTAATTAAGATTTACAAATTAGGTTTAATTAAGGTTTATAAGCAGTGAGGTGAACTCCTGGCTGTGTTCATACTGCTGATTTTCCTTCTTTATTTTCTTACATAGTCCTAATTGTGATTAGAAAAATCCAGTGGGCACTGACGCTGGGAAATGAAATGACTTCTCCAAGCATCTGATTCTGCCTGCTGTCCCTATGTTCCCTCTGTAAATGAGACCCAGCACCTAAGTGCCAGAAAATGCACTGCATCTGGGATATAGCAACTCATTCATGCTACCTAGAAAGAGTCCACCAATATTGGAATGAAACTATCCACATCAGCTGTGTGACTTTAAGGTGGTTACTTACCATCTCTGATCCTCAGTTTCTTCATCATCTGAGTGTGTGTGTGAGAGAGGTATTTTCTTTGATGTATTATCCTATAAAGCTATTACATGACGTAATTTTAGAAAGGGTATCTGGCTCATAAGTTTAACAAATAGCTATCGTTCATAAATCATGTATAATTGAGGCAAAAATGAAAAGATGGAATAAGTCAAATGGAAGCTTGGACAATATTTGATTGTTTGTTTTATGTAATTATAATGGGTCAGGATATCAGTGTCCTGGTTCCCCATTCTAGTCAAACCCAGAAAGTGTCTAATGAATACCTACAAAGTGTCAGGCACTAAGCAAAGTAAAAATCAAAGCAAATAAGGCAAAACTCACACTCTCTATCCAGAAGGAGGATAAGGCCAGATACGAAAAACACAAGTGAGTGGAGTCTGTGATAGAACTAGGTACAAATTTCAGTGATGGCAGAAAGGATGGAGGAGATTCTTCTATATGAGTAAGTCAGGTTTCAGTTCACTTGCTGTTTCTTCTTGAATGCTGACTCATCCCTTGTTCTTTATGCAGAATTCTGACTTGTTGGCTGCAACCCTTGACTAGATTCACGTGCTTATTATTTTCTAAATTATCAATCATGGCTGGTTCTGGGTCTATGTTGACCTACCTGATGCATATATCAACCTGAAAGCCCTTGTCTGGAGTGAGATACCCTCTGTGTTCTTTCCCGAGTTGTGAAATGCCATGTAGAGGCAAAGTAATGGTGAAATGGGACCTTTAGGAGCAACTCAGCAAACATTGGATGTCTAACTTCTGAAGAGACAAAGCAACTCCCAATATTCCCAAGGCCATATAGAGACAGAGTCAAATAATGAGAATGCTTAGAATGTAGAGACCAATGGCCATTTGTAGAGACCAATGGCCATCAATTTCTGCACACTTGACCACACAACTAAAAAGTTTGAGATTATTGAACTGCTATTTGAGGGGAAAACAATATAATAATAATCTTATAATAGGTAAATTTAATTAAACTTTTCTGATATTTAATTTACTGGTTTTCTTCACAATTGGAAGATAAAGTGGTGTCATTATCACCTTTTTAATTAATGCTATTCAGGGAAATTATGTACGCTCAACTTAATAGTTAAAGGTAAAACCTAAATTCCCAATCATATCTATCTGATTCCATACTCTTTCTATAAGTTTCTGCTTTCAAAATAGTCTACACAATATAAGATAATGACTCCAAAGAGCTAGCAGAGTTTTCAATACTCTATTATTTACATCACACTGTAATAACAACTAAGCATGTCTCTAGAAAACGCCCTTGGTTTGAGACTAACTTACATAGGAGAGAGTCATATGAAGGATTTACATCCATTTTTATTTAAGTAAATGAAAAGAGGGTTTTGACTAATACTTGGATTGTACTTCAAGTTATACCATAGATGTATCCGGTCATGGAAAAGTAGGAAAGCAAGCAATATTCGTATAAAATTGCAATAAATGACAGGTAGAACAGCATCAAGAATGGAACTGTTTTGAGAAACATGACCTGGACATGGCTTTGCCCAACTCAGAACCTCATAGTCTAAGAGACTAGAAACATTATCACAGACCTAGCTGTACCCCTCTCTGAATCTTTACTTTCCTCTCTTAAAACAATAATAAATGTGGGGACATTTCTTCCTGTCTTGCTTTCCCCTAAGAATCATTAACAAAATCCAGAGATATGGTGGATATAACATTATAAAGGATGGGAAAATGCTTGGTAAATTGTATATGGCTACATAAACATAAGGAGTTATTATTATGTTGATTATCATTGATGACAGCACAGACAAATGTGCTAATTATACTCATAAAATGAAGATGCAAATGCTTTACTCTGGACTTTCAAGAAAGGCTTATTTGTCTCCTAAAAAGAGTGATTATAAGCACAAAATATTACTTTTTATTAGTACTGCAATAACTGTTCCATGTAATATTAATAACAATAATAAAATGTAAGCCACTTCTACATTATTTTCAGGGAGAAAAGAACACAAGAGCTAAAAACTTATATGAATAGGAACTTGTCCCTTTTAATGATATCTGTAAAAATGCAATAGCTGTTGCAATAAATCTCTGTCTCCCTCCAACATTCCCTATTTTGCATTTTTTCTCAATCATATTTGCCTACTTTTGTTTGGCATCATTTGTGACCTCAGTGGATATACTAATAAAAGTAGCCACAATGAGCCCTGTAGCTAATTTTCTCTATTATCCAACTGACATATTTCCCTCAAATTGTCCCAGACCTGTCCTTTGGTATTTATTACTACATTTCGCTGGAACCCTTGGGTATATTTTGATTGCATATGACAAGGTTCCCTTCAAGAGTCCTGTTTAATTTGGGTTGCACATGCACCTGCCAAAACTGCTACCTAGAAAAACTATGAGAATTCCGTATTTCTACACCATTTGTCACAAGCTATGCTTCTGCAGCTGGGAGAAATTTGGTAAGAAAACATATCTGCCTTGATTTCCAATGACCATTTCTGATGGTCATGTTGGATATTGTATTTTTTGGTTGGCCACAAACTGAGTGTCTAATGTGTGTCTTGTAATATTCTAGGTGCCAAGGATGATACAGTTAAGAGGTATCTTTGGTTTCGTCCAAATCATTTCTAATTTAGTTGAGTGATTATGTATTAATAGTTTCCTGTTGTTGTAAAACATTACTATACAATTAGTGCCTTAAAAAAACACAGATTCATTATCTTTCAGTTTTGAAGGTCAGTTGTTCAAAATGGGTCTTGCTGGGCTAAAATCAAGATGTCAGCAGGGCTGTGTTTCTTCTACAGCCTTCAGGGAAGAGTCTATTTCTCATCTTTTCCAGATTCCTGAAGTACATGACCCCTTTCTCTACCCTCAAAGCCAGTGGCTTTGTATTTTCAAATCTCTCTCATTTTGATCCTCACTCTTCTGCCCCCTTCTTCCACTTCTAAAGACCCTGGTGATTACACAGAACCCATCTAGATATTGCAAAATCATCTCCTCATCTGAAGGCCAGCAGATTACCAATCATAATTAACATCTGCAACCTTAATTTCCTCTTCCTATGTAACATGCCATATTCATAAATTCCTGAGATTAGGACACGGACCCCTTTGGGCCCATCATTCTGCCTATCACAGTGAGGTTACTTACATTATAAAACAACTAGTATGTATTAATAGAAATTGTACAGTGACATTCAATTATGTGTGATTCATACCATCTGTGTAAAGGGAAAGTCACCAACAAGATACAACACAGAAGGGAAAAATAAATCACAATACTCACAAAAGGATCAGAGTGTAGAAGTTGAAAACAAAAAAAGGAAACGATTGGTTAACTTTCCCAGTGCTTCGGTTTTGAATCACGCATTTATTAGAATGGCTTAGGAATTAGTAACATTGATTACTAAGTTAAAATGGAAGCAGCATAAAAGTTTATTTCCCTCTGTCAAACCGCACATATCTAATATTTACATTAGCAAGTGGCTTTCTGGAATTCAATCTGTTTCCATCATGTTTGTCTGACCTCCCCTAGAGACTTGCTCACTGCACCTGGCCAGTGAAAAGAAACCTTGGAAGACACACCCTTACTCTCTTAAAATCCTCACTCCAAAACAGCACATATCATTTCTGCTGAGAGTCCATTGATTAGGTAATAGTTACTTGAGTACACAAATCTGCAAGGAAGGATGTGGAATGAAGTGCAGCCAGGCCTCACCATTATCCTATGATGGAGAGAGAGAATGGATTCTGCTAGGATGTTAGCAGTCTCTGCCACAGATCAGCAAACTTAAATACCATGGTTCCACTTTCAGCTTTCTGACCTTCTCCCTTACTTTTAAGCTCGTTTCCCCTATTACGTATGTGTTTCCAATTGGAAGGCTCAACAAATGTGCGTTGTTGCTACTTTGGCACTTGTAAAGCCCACTGATCTCAAATGGGGTCCTCAGACCTTGGCCCACACCAACCTTATTATGATAGATACTTAAGAGAAGACAGCAGGGGAATATTAAGGGAGTAATATTTGGAAAGGATCATGACATAAACCACAGTAGCAAACGAAAGAGCAAAGACACTGGAGTCTGACCGACCTTTACTTTGTTACTTTCTTTTTTTTTTTGAGACGGAGTTTCACTCTTGGCGTCCAGACTGGAGTGCAGTGGCACAATCTTGGCTCACTGCAACCTCCGCCTCCGAGTTCAAGTGATTCTCCTGCCCCAGCCTCCCAAGTAGCTGGGATTACAGGTGCCTGCCACCACACCCAGCTAATTTTTGTATTGTTAGTAGAGACGGGGTTTCGCCATGTTGGCTAGGCTGGTCTCAAGCTCTTGACCTCAGGTGATCTGCCCACCTCGGCCTCCCAAAGTACTGGGATTACAGGCATGAGCCACCATGTCCGGTCTACTTTGTTACTTTCTTAAACAAAGAAAGAAAATTAAAGAAATTTGTTATCTGTTTTTGTCTTCACCTGTAAAGTAAGCATGATCAAACTTATCTCAAGAGGTATATTGGATGGATTATTATATGGTATATACAAATGTCTAGTGCTTTGCATAGCAAATGATAAGTCCTAAATAAAGGATGCTATTAGCATCATCAATATTTTTATTGTTTTGTTAAAATGGTAATTCATTCTTTATAGTCTTCTTTTTAAAGGCAAGAAAATTAAATTTGAAAGATTAATGAGATCTAGCTAAATATTTTTTTCTCTTGAGTTAAATTGTAAGTTTTATCTGTGACTTTGCCGCTTATATTTCTTAATGGATTTTTTGTCACTTGGACTATGAGAAAACAAATCAATGCAGCATTAATAATTAAACAGAGAATATTACTTTCACAACCATCTTCTTAGCAAAATGAAAGATTGAGAAATAGCTCCTAACATGATCCTTTGTGCAGTGGACATGAAAACATACATTTCTAAATCTATACACCAGGGTTTATAAATAAAACTCTTGCTAATGTGATCCCCAAGTGTAAATTACATCAATATTATGCTGTTTCATTACTTCAGAGACAAAATCGCCTCTCTAAAAGAATGTCAAATGATGCTGAATTTAATTTTCAGCACATGGGATCACAGACACTAAGGTTTGGGCAAGACTGAATCTATACTTTCACAAACTATCATCTGGTATAAGGGTAATTGTTACATGTTCATCAAGTGGGTATCTAGCCTCTCCTTTACTAATGATAGGGAGTTTTCTATTTCACAAGGAAGTGTTTTTATCTATGGAAAGGTGTGAATGTTAGTAACCTATCAATTGGTTAATTAAAATTAATTGATTCAAAATGAATGGTATTGGTTACAAATGTACAGATAGTAATTGTCTTCCAATTCTAAATAGCTTCTATAAGTCAGGCACTGTATGCCAACTCATTTAATCTTCAAGAAATGTATAATTAGATTTTATTATTAGCTCCATTTTAATATGAGAATACTGATGTTTAGAAAAATAAAGTAATTGGAGAATGGGACAGAACCTTCAGCATTGTGTTATGCTAACTTCTAAAATAAGTGGTAGCCAGAGTTCTTGAGAATCATAGAGTCAAGAATAAGACATTAAACAGTTGAACTGACATGGAGGTTAGAAAGCGCTAAAACTGACATATATATACCTGTGATGGGAACACAGGAGAATATCCTATTAAAATTTATTTTTATTTATTTTTCTCAAATCTATCTCCTTATAAAATTCAAGACTAAATATTAAAATTAATTATTTTGGGCTAGCTAAAAAAATATAAATTCTTTAAGGGCACACCTACATTTCCCTGGACTTTGAATTTTAGATGCTAACATAGTGATGCTTCAAATTGGTACTCAAGCAGTTAGAAACTATATAATTATAAGGATTCTTCTCACCAACTCCCTGTCACCTATGACAGGCCAAGTTCTAAGTACCATTCACTAAGATTCGTTTCTTCAATCTTAGTTTCTCCATTAACTTCTTTCTCACATGCTGACATAATAAAAAAATTCCAGAAAGTCAAGTGGTCAAACAGAAGCTGTGATGATACCAATTAGCAAAGGAAAGTTGCCTGGATATTCTCAGAAACATAACAGCCTTGTGCTTAAGGATTTGGATTCTGGAGTTAAACTAGATTTGGAATCATCACTTTTTGCCTTTGTAACCTTGAGAGAAGAATTTAACTCCATTAATCTTCATTTGTTTTCTCATTGGTGAAGTGAGCTTCATAATATCTTCCTCAAATGTTTTATGAGGATTACATACAATAATCTATCTGAAGTGTTTAACATAGTGCCTAGCACACATCATTATTAAATAAGAGTTGACTGTGCTTGTTTGTGTAACTTTGATTACTGTTTCAGAAATGCAAAGTGAAAAGTATACCATACCTTTCCCCCAGCCAGTTCTATCTTGCCTGTTGGAGTAACAAGAAACCACTCACAATTTGACTAATTATGGATGATTTTCCATCAATGATCCCATTTAATCCACTACTAACATAGGACATAGGCACTAATATTACCATTTTGAGGGTGAAAATTGAGATTGAGGAAAATGAGAAAGCTTCTTGGGATTTTCTTGTGATATTTCAAAAGGCTAATGAAAGCACTGAATTATATTAATGACATCTTCTTGAACTACAAAACTTTCTTTATTTTGCAGGCTTAAAAATTTTAAACAATTAAGTTTTACTATCACTAATTTACTAAGATTGATTTTTATTAATTAATACTTCAAAATAATTGCTTCATTTAATAAGACAAAGTCAGCCCCATTGCATTTCAATGTTAGCTATAATTAATGACGATATTATGAAAATTAATGCTTTTCCATTATCCATTATGACATCATCAGTGCTAATGATCTGTTTATTGCTTCTCTACAATGGCAGTTGAAAGAGGCCGATTTCGGAGAGCAGAGAAAAAGCCTAAAATATTTTCCAATCAGTAAAACCCTTTGCATTTAGAGGATATTTGATTTTGTAATCCACCAGTAAACCTATTATGAAAAATAACCAGTATTCCAAAAGCCTAAGGTGTATTCAGGCAACTAACATGAAATAATTGATGCCATGAAGCAATATTGTCTAAGCATATATTTTCAAACTTTCCACTGTGACATTAGTTCTAACATTTAAGAGCCCTTTTTGAGTAACTTGAAATGGGAAATTGGAGAAGCAAAAAAGTAGAGAAAATTAGTTTTGTATATATTGATTATTTAATATCCACTCAGCCCACAAAAAGTAAAATGTAACACCTTCATTTAACAGACCTGGAAACCAGGACTCCAAACATCAACCTTATGTAGCTAACAAGAGAAGGAGCTTGGACCTCTTAAATGTAAGCACAGCCGGGATGTTAATAATGCATGCCTTGTCAGCTATAACCTAATAGGAACATTTCCTGAGATCGGTGGGTAACAAATACTGCCCACTTTTTTTGTGGCTTCGGCCAGAGAATTGGAAGATTTTTTCTTATATAGGTGTTGATTTGAAAATATTTTACGTAAATAATTGATGGATAAGACAATGACGGCTTTGCCAACAAACTAGATGGAATCAGAATGTTAGATGTGGGGACTATCTCATGAACTCTCCACAAGCAGAAAACTCAAAACATGAATATTTCAGGGACATACAGAGTATGTTCCGAGTCTGTACTAACGCTCAGACGTCCTGACTTCTCAGGTCAACCCTCGTCTTTCCACCAACTCTCATGGGCACAAAAATAAGTGCTCATTGGGAAATTAATAAAACAAAAAGATTGCATAAGAGAAAGATTTTGTCTTTCTCAGATAAAGGGAAAAAATTAGAAGGGTATTAACTTTTTTCTTTCTCGCAGGAAGATTATAGCCTTTGTCTCTTTCACTGCATGGAGTCCAGGGTTGATGTGTCTCATCTGACTGACTGTGTCTGTATCCCCTCCCCACTCACTACTCCTAGTTAGTCATCCTCAAGGGTAAAGTCTCAATCCATTATGGCTTCTCAGAGAAAGGAAATCTGCTCTTCAGTCACAGATATTGTTGCATGGCTCTCCTATTACAATGTGCAGACACACATCACCAAGATCTCTTTGTTGGAAAGCATAAGCTACTAAAATATCCAAGCCTTCAACCCCACTCTAAAAATTCCCCATGAGGGGAATAAAGTCCTTTGTTTATTCTGGAATATTCTTTACCAACCATTGGTACAATAATCTGAAATGTCTACAGCCTCAAATTTTCAAGATAAAATTTTCAATTTCCCAAAAGATCCCATGAATAACAAGTATAATAGAACTAACTAAAGACATTGCTTTACCTGGCTTTGCTGACTATAACCCAGGGGTCTGACCCACGGATTAGATTTAAAGTGACACAGTTCCAGTTAACTAGTGAATCATGGAGAAGGTTTTGAGAATGAAAATGTTTCAAGTAATAATTCTCTCCTCCACCCAAATACTCAGGAATTAATAAATAAATAAGAATCTCAGATAAAGAGTCTTAGAAGTACAGATTTCTAGGCATTCACTCAAGACATGTTAACATATAATCTTCTTAAGAATATTTTTACTTTTTATTAATTCCATAGATGATATAAAGTGTAACTAGTGCCGAGAATCATAGTTTTATGGGCATGCAACTCTGAACTGTGCAATTTCTTCTGATTTCAAAAGCCAGATGGAATACAACCTAGTTAATAAGCATCAGGATTTGGGGAAAGACAAGGGGGATGATTGGTCAGCTTCTTTAGCTTTCAACAAATCCTGTTTATTTAAATAATAAGGAAAATCTTAGCCAGATGACCCATTTAAGTCAACATAGAATGTGCACATTTGATAAGTCAGCAAAATCCAAACCATAACCAATAATAACGACAAAGACATGCAACTGTCGTGCAGCATTTTATATTTCACAACATTTTTATGAGCTTTGTTTTGAAATTTCATCTTGATGATTCTGAAGGTAGGTACTATTATATTCCTTTAAATGCAAGCAAAATTAATCTCACATTGTTGCATTATTCAAAATTACTTGGAAACAAGTGATGTAATTGCAACTCAACTTCATAGCAGCAAAAAGAGAAATGTAGTGATGTAGTGGCCCCAAGAATTTATGCTCTGCATAGGTAGAAGTTGAGTGGTAACATGTGTCCTAGTGCTGGGATTATAGGGATTTTCTCTCTTCCTCTTCTTCCTTCTCCTCTTTCTTCTCCTCCTGTCTTTCTCCCTCTGACTATCCTGGGTCCATGGATAGAAGTGAGATATGATATTTTCAATAAAAAAAACTCCAGAATCCAAAACAGTGGAAGTGTAGTATAACAGCCTTCCAGTGTTTAGAGGCAAGACACACAGATCACTGGAGAAGCAAATATAACAAATATGCATTAAATTTTCAGAAAGGTTATGTGTGTCAGAGTCCAGATTCCCACTTGAGCATATCTGATACCCAACATTGCTATATTAAACACTTTAATACCCTTCCAATGTCAACCATACTAATTTTTATTTTTAGGTCTAACAAAGAAAACAAGACCCTAAACAAGGCTAGTCTGTGGACATTTTCTGGGGCCCAAAATGAACTTTTATTCAAAGTGATCCAGGGTGCTATAGGTCAATGTGATTTAGGAGGGCAAGTTATAGTTGGCTCTAGATAGAACTGGAATTAAAACAGAGTAGAATCAAGTAAAGAATAAAGTAAGATGTCTTGAGAAACTTGAATTAATAGAGGACACTGGGTGTGGGTGGCAGAAAGTAATAAAGAGAAGAGGTTACATAGAGACCAGAGGGCCAAATCCAAAATCTCAGGATCTTGGTGGCACCTTCTTATTTTGTCTGTGAACAAAGCTGATGGAGCCCTGTCAGAGAGCCTTCTAGCACTAACTTTGTCCTAGCATGTCCTAGTTTCCTAAGCCAAGTTAAAAATGGTAGACAGGCATTATCATTATTTTAAACAAATGAATTCACATAATCCCTTGCTTTTATGAATTTGTCATAAATTTAACAAGAGGCATGATTTAACAAATATTATCAAAGTTATGATGTATGGGTGAATTCTGTTGAAAGAAATACAGGATTGAGGCAGAGGCATCCATTCTCATTACTCACAGTTAGGAAAATTAAGATCAGGGTCTTCTTCCTTTCTTTGGTTCATTGAAAAACTAAGCTTTACTCTTGCAACTTCTGAGAAGATTTCCAAGCTTTTTCTTTTGTTTTATGTGTTTCTTAAAACACAGGCTGTTGGAATTGGCCGGGGTACTGTTGGGACTTAGACTGTCTTCCACTGTATATTCCAGGGCTATTCCAAGTTGAAAGATTTCTTCTGGGTGGGCATGTGGGATGGACCTCAAGTAATGCTTCAGCATTCCTTTAATACACTGCTCATGCCACTGCCAGTATGTACTGCTGCATGATTGCTGTTTCTGATGCTGCATGATATCTGTCGGTTGTTTTCCATCCATCTCAGAAATAATACAATTAATAGTGATGACTTTGCCTTGTCTGTCTAATGTATATCAGACACTCAAGAAATATTTTGATTAAATAAAGAGATATCTTCCAGGCTAGAAATAAATAAATGGCTTATCTGTGGAACTGTGAGACCTGGCAGAGTTCACATTGAGTTTTACTCTGCACTCATAATGAAGTGTTGGGTCAGGAAGAAAACATGAAGACAGACAGACAGAAAGACAAGAAACAGACAGACCAGGAAACAGAAGGCACATGCAGGGAGGCGACGGGGGTGGATTTTTAAGGAAATATTTAAAAGAAGGGACGCTGTAAGAGGTGTGGGCCTGATAAAGGGAATTAGCAGTTGACATTGAGGTGTTAACCGGAGAGGAAGCCATTACTTCCCTTAAGCCTAACAGATTAATGGAGGCAGAGACGGGGTGATGTTACTGGATGGGAGCTGGTGCACTGAAAATGAGGTGCCCAAAAGACTCTGTAGATGTTGGATCAGCCACAGACAGAAATACACCAAAGCTGGGAAGTTGTAGAAAAAATACATACCTTGAGCATTCGCCTTCCACCATCCAATCCGCAGTTAAATCCGCAGTTAGAAGTGCCTATTTGAAGAACCATTCTGGACATCACCTGGGAAAAAAGCCCAGATGATGCAGTACAGAGGACTCCACAGACAGAGAAAGCAGAGGAAGAACTGGGGACGAAGAGATAAGTGGGAATAACCAGTATGCACGTATCCTTCCAGGACATTGGGAAAGGGGTGGGTGGGGAAGCAAGTTACTTTTGCACCTGAGTTTAGCCAGCAGGTCACAGTTGTCCTCAGAATTTCTGTAAGTGGCCTGTAGCTTGGCTATGAAGAAGCATTCTACCTAAAATACTTCAAATTTTAAAGGAAATATTGCAAGAATTTTTTTGCACTCAAGTTAAAGATCAGATCCAGCAACAAAGTCATCCCAGTTATTTACTGGATTTCTCTCTTTTGTCAAAGTTTGTATTCTTCATCATTGATAAGATATGGCCATGAATCAATTTTCAATACTATTTAAATCCTTTTTGGAAATTAGATTAATATATGATTATTCAGTACTAATGTTTTAACCAAAATGTATTGAATACTGACTATATGCCAGATTCTGTTTTTATTTTTCTGGGATATATCATTAAACACATTAGATAAAACAGCTGTCTTTCAGGGTGCATATATTAGTGGCTAAGGACAGACACTAAATAAATAGTATTTTTTGATGCCCGGTGTCTCAGTGAATGGTTATTTGCTATGGAGAAAAGCAGATGAGAAAAGGAGGTAGGAACAATTGCAGGGAGGTGTCTAAATTACCCTAGGGTAGTTAGGGAAAGACCCACTGAGAAAGTGCCTTTTGAGCTCAGAACTGATGGAGGTGAGGAAGTGACCCATGTACATCTGGAGGAAGACGTACATTCCTATTAGATATACATTAGCTGTACATTTCTATTCCTCCAGGCAGGAGGAATAGAAAGTGAAAAAAAAATTCCTGCAATGAAACATTCCTGGAAATTTTATGAAAAACTTAAAAGAGTCCAGTGCAGCTGGAGCAATGTACAACGAGGAAAAGATGGAGGAGACAAAGCAAAGAATGTAAGAAAGGATATTTGGGGTCTTGGTGCTGCTGATGCAGACTGGAAGCCTTTGGTGGGTTTGAGCGGCAGAGTTCCATGATGCCTCTTCTTCTTTTTCTTCTTTTTGTTTTAATCACTCTCATTCTGAATTTCAGAATAGATTTTATGTCTTGATGTCAATGACCTTGTGCAGAAGTGAAAATTAATGTTGCCGAAAGAGAGAAGAGTTGGAGGGGCAGTACCCTTCACCTGACAACAGGAACATGATTCAGTCATTAACAGAAGCTCCAGACAGGAGCTCAGGGGTCCTTCCTGAGCCATAGTAGGGAAGTTAGCACGAGGGTCCCAGAAGCCTGTGGTTGTAAAATGAAGTGGTGGGATTTCATGGAGCTTCTCCTCTTACTGCTTCTATTTTCTCAGGAGAGGAAGGCTCTCCGCTGAGAGTAATGATGGTAGAAGGAGCTTTGGGGATGGCAAGAGAGGTCAAGTTATTAAATTACTCCCTATGAGAGAGAGTAAGCACCAGGAAAATGCTGAACTAGTAACAAGGAGAACAAGAGGATTCCTTGATGGCAATGAGTTGAAAGCTCGTCTAGTTTTCTTCAGTGTCATTAAGTTGTGAACATACAGGGGTAACCAAGAAAGAGTGTTGGGTTCAATTACTTTGAGAATTTGCCAGGCAAATTGAGGGAGAAAGAAGTGACTCTGGCTTTCTTTGACCACTCTCTGTGGATGTTAGATCAAAATTTCCAATGCTGTAGGGATGAAGGATTAATTTCTGGAATGAGAAATTCACCAGACTGGAGCTTTAGTGGGACTCTGCAATACCCACAAGTCATCTTTTCACTTTGAGTTCAGACCACATGCTTCATTCTCTTTATAAGGCTTAAACACAGTAGGAATTCAACTTAGACTTTCCTTAATTTCTCGTGGGTCCATTAAAATATTTGCAAAAAAAAATTAAACTTGGACATTCCTACTTCCTGCATGGGTAAGTTTGCATTTTTTATTGGTGGTTCATCCATCTCTAATTTTGTTAGATGGTGATTGCATAGGCTTTGTAAGGAAAATGAAGCAGAGAATTCCTGTCATGTAATTATATTTTAAAAGCCAAGTAATAGTGGCTACTTTTGTTAGCGTTAGCAATTATTGGACCTTTTAACTTCAGCTGTGATAAAGAAATCCCTTGTAATGATCTTGCAGTGGCAGTTTTACATACCTGTCATATTAATGTGAATAATAGAATTAATGTCAAGGGGAATTGATGCAGGCATTCTTTATTTAAAAATACACAGGAGAAAGGAAAACATAATTTGGTAGGTAATCACATAAATGCCAACTGAGGCTCTTAGTTCAATACTCTGGATTCTCAGTACTCCAAATAAATTCTTTGATTGATTGAAAATACATTTCTTAAAGATAGGGGTCATGTCTTATGCTCAGAATCACAAAATTTTCAAGTTGAAAAGGATCCTAGAAATAATCTCAGCAGCCACAAATACTGAAGCCTTGGGGGTTAAGCAGATATCACAAATGAGTGAAAACTATAGGCAGGGGGTATGGCAAGTTAGGAAACACAAACCAGATCAAAAGAAAACAACAGCTACTCACATCCATGCTAAGATTTTCTGTGAAGGCAGGCAGATCCTCTCACTTCTCAGGACAGCTTTGAAAAATAATTTTTATCAATGTGCTCTCAATAGTTTACTCTGGCAATATTTGATGTTTGAATGCTAACACAAACACTTTCACTCACACACACACACACACACACACAATTTACAAGACTAAATAAAACATGGATGTACTTCGGTCCCTGGCCACCAGTTTGCAGCTGAGGGAGTCCAGCTGAAAGTAACTGAGTTGTGAAGAAAGGTCATAACTACAACTTATCCAGTGGAATTCCAACAAGTTAGTGACAATGTTAATTGTCAATGTTAATTTAGGGGTCTCTTGCCTCTCAATCTAGGACTATGTTTTATGCAGAGAAATTATCCCAAAATTTCTCTTCGGTGTTCAATATATTTCGTTAAAAAATTTTAGGTAAAATATATTCCCCCTGGATTTAACGACTGAATCTTACAGAAACTAAGTGACTTTTCTAAGGATGCACAGATAAGGAGAAACATAGATATGTCTAGAAAGTTGCCTGTTATTCCTTCTAATCTCTAATAGTGAGTGTCATGCAGGTAAGAAAATGAAACCTGATTATCCAGAGTCCTTGGTGTGTACTTTAAGCAGTTTTCATGCTGTAGCTCAGGCCATGAGACCATGAGCCGTAAGCCATGTCTGGATGCAAGTGAAGCCTTTGCCGAGCTATGCTTAGGCATCCACAGAAGAGGCCTAGGGTATGACTGGGGTTTCCTGCTCCTAAAGAAATAGTGACAGCGTATTAGGCAGATAGCGGTGTACTGCCTGAAATCTCTACCAGCATCCAAACTTCAGTGATTCTAATACTCATTCAAGCTCATTTTTAAAGTCCAATTCCAGACAATTCCATGCTCTGTCAAATTCTGGTCATCCTTGAAGTCAGCGATCATAACACATATTCATAATTAGAAAATATAATTAGAGCTTAAAATGTATGAAGGGATTATATAGGAGATAAGGAGATATGCATATACAATATGCATTATATATGTATATATGCACACATTTGATTTCTCATTGCTAAATTGACTGCAGACATTTTACAATGTGCCTTTTATATATTTATACATATAAATGTATATTTAATATTTACATATTTACTATATATTATTATATAGTCATTCTTTATAAATATATAAAAGGCCTATTCATAATATATGATAAATATATTACTTATAAAAAATCTTATTCATAAAATAGATTTATAAGTGATTATACATAAATAATTAAATATAACTACATATTTATAAATGCTTATATATAAATAATATAATTATAAATAATTTACAAAATATATTATAAAAATATAAAAACATATTGTAAAATGTCTTCACAGTCAAGCTAGCAAGTAGAAACCAAATGTCTCATGAGCCACGGACTGAGATGGCCTGGCCTCCCTTGAGAGAATGAACACAGGAAAAGTGAGAGCTATAAAGCAGAGAGGGATTTGATTAAAGACAAAACAATTACTAGGATATAACTGCAAAATCACAGGGATGACTGGAATTAGTTTAACAATAGTAGGACAGGCCGGGCGCGGTGGCTCACGCTTGTAATCCCAGCACTTTGGGAGGCCGAGGCGGGCGGATCACGAGGTCAGGAGATCGAGACCATGGTGAAACCCCGTCTCTACTAAAAATACAAAAAATTAGCCGGGCGTGGTGGCGGGCGCCTGTAGTCCCAGCTACTCGGAGAGGCTGAGGCAGGAGAATGGCGTGAACCCGGGAGGCGGAGCTTGCAGTGAGCCGAGATCGCGCCACCGCACTCCAGCCCGGGTGAAGAAGCAGGGAGCCCGGTTGTTAAAAAAAAAAAAAAAAAAAAAAAAAAACAATAGTAGGACAAAGAAGAATGATATTGGTTCCCACTCTCATGGTCCCCATCCCGCTTCCATCATCTGGGATCTCATTCTATCACTGCCATTCTGCGTGCAACACTTCTTCAGAATCGCTTGGATCACATCCTGGTCCTGATTTCCTTGGTATATGTTTGTGACGTGTACTTAACCTGCACTTGCTCCAATGTTGTCTTGCAATTAGTCTCTTCTCTTTTTTCTTTTTCCTGATTAATTTTGGCCCTGGGGCAAACAGCTTGGCCTTCTCTACGAGGCAGCCCAGAAAGCCAGGGCAGCCTGCTGAGCAGCCTCCTGATTCAATCTGACACTGCGATACAGCTGGAAAGCAAAGACCGTATCTCAAATGTGCTTGAGTAAGTTAGGTGTCCACGTCCTGAAATCGGAGTGACTTCACACCGAAAGAATGTGCTTTCCTCTGTAGATGTTTCCACACTGGGTAAATCAACGTGAAACGTTTTAATTTTTTTTTTAGAGGAGGGAGGCTTATAGTCTTGGCAAGTGAGCCTCAGGTGTACAGCCCTTCATCTGGGTTCTCTCTGTCTCCATCTTTTATCTTTTTTTAACAGCTATCATCTTTTTTTTTTTTTTTCCTCTCTGCATTCTCCAATCTCTGTGTTTGGCAGAGTGAAAAGAACATGATCTTTAGAGACATACAAACCCAGGATGGATTTCCAGCTTAACCACCTACATGGTCTTGGATAATATTTTCAACCTTTATAAAATATAGAAAATAGTAGATACATGACATGTTTTTGTGTGCCTGTGTGTGAATTATGTGTGCCCAGCCTGCAGGGCATCTAGCACACTGCAAGTGTTTCCTTGAACTAAATATCAGTTTAATTGTATTCTTATGGTTGTTGTTTTCTCTTTCTGGTCACTCTCATTCCCTTTTTCTCCTATGGTATCTCCATTCTTTGCAGATCTCTGTTTGGTTTGCATTCTCTCTTTCTGTCAATCTTAGCTCACAGAAGAACTTTTTCTCTCTGTTTCTTCTCCTTTTTCTCCTCCTAGAGCTTTGGATAGGTGATTTTTTGTCCTCTCCCTGTTCCTCTTCCTTTCCTTGGTTTCTCCTTTCTGTCTTTACTTCTTACAACACTGCCGTATTTCTCCTTCTTTGCCCACTGTGTATTCTTCCTTCTCTCTCCTTCTGCCAAATTGTCTCTTTCACTGTTGGTCTTTGGATATAGTGTGCCCCATCTCTCATGACTGTTTTTGCCTCTTTTGAAAATGTTGCTTTGCTCCTTCATATCTTACTTTTACAGTCTCTGGTCTATGCTTTCTGTTCATTTGGTGCTCACCACCTTTCATTGTTTGCCTCACACTGTCTATATTTTACAATTCTATTTATTTCTCTTCCTTTCAGACTTAGCCCCTTTCCATTAAAATGCCCTAATACATTCAATCTACATAATGAAACTGGAGCTTTGTTTTTTGGAGAATGACACATGGTACCTTTCTTTAGTTTTCATTGACCTTGCTTTGCCCTTGGATGATCTACAAGCTGCCATTCCATTTGCATGAGTCAAGTCTCTGTTGGTTTGATGCTCGTGCTCCACAACATTGCTTCTCAGTGCGATTTCATATTTTACGCGCTATGAATATCATGCCCAGAAGCTCACAATCTTTCATTGCAACAAAGCAAGTGACACAAATAGAATTTGCTACAAAAGAAAATAAACCTAAAAGCAGGTCACTGTTGAATTAATAACAAAAGGTCAAAAATCTTGTGGGAGAAAGAGAAAAACATGTAGGCTTGGAAATACAAAGCATTACTTTGCACCTTCTTGATGAAGGTCACATATCTAATAAAATATCAACTTCATTTTGTTTATGAAAAGACTGATACTCAGAAGTACTTTGTCCAGAACCTCATCAATTGCTGGTAAGTGAATAAGTTGGAATTCAGATCTATACTTTTCTACCATTCCTTCTGAGCAGATGGACTAATTGTGGAAGGCCATCACTAATACTGCAACAAATGTAGATATATAGAAATAGAGACAAATTATAAAATTCATATTTTTACCTTTATTCTAAACTTGTGGAAGCAGAGCAATGGGAATGAAAATTCCAGAGCAGAATGAACCATTTTGAGATGAGCTAAGTCCTTCTGCTGTTTTTCTTGAAGGCATGTGCTGATGTTGAATATGGGCTAAAGATTGGGTTTCCATCAAGCAAGCACATCCACTTCCGTGCTGCATCACAGAGAAAGATTTTAAAACAGTTATTAAAAACAAACAGAAAAATAATATCTTAAAAGAAAATTCAAATAGATATTGTAGACACCAAACTACAATACCTAAAATTAAGTACTAATTGGATGAAAAGATAAAGAAAGATAAATCAAAAATATCCAAATTGAAACACGAAAGCAAAAAAATTAAATTAGCAAAATGGTATACATGAGACATAAGTGACATATTTGAGTGTTCTCATGTTTGTGTTGAACAGGGGTCAGAAACACAATTTGAAGATATAATGTCCAGAAATGTTCAAAAAGTGATAAAAAATATTAATCCATAAGTTTAAGAAGCTTAGAAAAAATATCTCATAGAAATACACAGGAAAACCTCACCTTGGCCCATCCCAATCACACTGCTAAAATGAAAGATAATAAGAATAATTATAAAATTAGCTGGAAAAAAAGAGAAAAAAAGCACATTATCAGAACAACAATAATGCTGATGGCCAACCTAGCAATGATAACAACTTAGTTGGAAGCCAGAGAAGCAGAGAAAAATGCCTTTAAACATGAAAAGAGCATATCAACACAAAATTCTAAACACAGATACTATATTCAACCGATTGTAACTATGAAGTTTGGGAAATACCATTTTTTTCTTTATTTTGTGAAGGATATTTTGTGTCTTTTGTGGCCTAATCCCTGGGTTGTTGTCAGCACATGGGACAGGTCTCTAAGAGAATACAGACTCCTCTCTTTTATCAAACCTTCACTTTCTGTCTTCCCCAAGAGGAATAGATACAAGTGTGGTCTGCCAGATTAAAAGTACTGATTTGGCCACATGTTCAATTTCAGTAATTGAAAAGGTGACACATGTAAATAAGCCTTTTCTTCTTCCTTTTCCAAGATTATTTTTTGTCCTGCACCTCAGCTGAAAAAGTAGTGTGTAGTCTCAAGACCTGCCTTCTGAACAACTGAGTACTCAACTCCTCCTTCCTTTCTTCCATGTTGCCAGAGACAGGAGAGTACATTCTAAAAATGTTGGGTTGGTGGCATAGTTCAGATGTCCCTTTTGAATCTCATGTTGAGATATAATCCCCAGTGTTGGAGGTGGGGCCTGGTGGGAGGTATATTGGTCATGAGAGAGGATCCCTCATCGCTTGGTGCTGTCCTAGCGATGGTGAGTGAACTCTCACAAGACTTGGTTGTTTCCAAGTATGTGACACCTTCCCACGTCTCTTGCTCCCACTCTCACCATGTGAGATACCTGCTCCCCTCTTTGCCTTCCACAATGATTATAAGCTTCCTCAGGCCTCATCAGAAGCAGAGCAGATGCCAACACCATGCTTCCTGTAAAGCCTGCAAAACTATAAGCCAATCAAACCTCTTTTCTTTGTAAATCACTCAGCATCAGGTATTTCTTTATAGCAATACAAGAACCTAAAACAGTTGAATGTCTTGAGTAAAAGATATGCATTCCCTTCACAAACAAGAAAAATACAAGCAAGAAGAAAAAAGGAAGATAGCAAGCAATACAATCTCTTATGGAGGAACTTAGAAGTTGAATTGTTTTTCTTTGCAAAAGGATTCACAAATATAAATATTAGAATTAAGCCATCAACTTCAGTTTCAAAGAAATCAGCAGAGCAGGGCACAGAGCTGAAAAGGGGAGCTGGGCCTTACAGGAGCTAGTGGACAATTGAAATTCCCTAGTTGAAATGAGAAAGCAGGTTGAGTACCTGTTTCACCATGTGTGGTGTGCACAGCAGGGACATTCCAGGCCAATGCCAGGGAGACTCAACACCTCTCAGGGACTGTGATTGAGCAAGATCTATTCAACACATTGGGATTTTTTTTGTGTAGTATATGGGATTGGTCTCCCAGAAGAAAATATAGACTCTTTTCTTTCATTCAATTCCTTTTTTCAGTTTTAGAAGGAAAGTGTTTCTAAGCATTTCGCTTGATTGCTTGCTTATTTGTGTTTTCCTCTAGGGGAGGGATAACAGACAAAATCAATATATAAATGATCTCACATATTTTATTTTGTAAACCTCTTTCTATAACCTCATGTTAAGACTTCTTCATAGGAGAGGACCATGGTGTGTTAATAGTCTAATAATTGCATATTTTCAAATAAGCTCAATGTCTGTGCCAAGTGATGTGGGATTTTCATCTTTTCAATGTGGCCCTTTCACAGGGTTTAGTTTGCATGTGTTACCTCCAAATAATAAGCTGGGATGAAGACACAAACATTCACTGGGGGACAGTAGAATCAAGGGAGGGAATGGGATTGGAGTATGAGTATATGAGAAAATCAGAGAGGATCTGGAAGAATCTTGGAAGGAAGGCATTTATTAGTGACAGTCTGTCATCTATTAAATACAGCCACAGCAACAGTCTAGTTATAAAGTCAGATGTATATTTAGAGAAAGCTAAGACCAAAAAAATGCATCAAAATTAATAATTTCCAACTCAACCTCTGAAGCCTGAATCAAGTGGGATCATCCGAACTATGTGGGAATTACTATATAACAATTTATTTGGCCTGTTATAGAAAAAGACCAAAGTCTATTCCCACTCTTCTTTCCCTTAGGCCACCAGTCCCTGAGTTAACTTATAATAGTGAAGAAATACATCTTGCAACTGGAAGAAGGCTTCAGCCCTAATAAGTACATCAGCTCTTTGGAAAAGAGAAGTCAACATCAGGATTGTGTGGAGTATGTCATACAGATGCAAAAGAAGTCAAACTTTTCTAGGCATTCCAGAAGCCCTATTATCCCAGAAACCTGGCCTTGGCCAATATCTGTGTTTGTCTCTATCATTGATGGAGGAAAGCAGACAGGAACTCTGAGATCATTGAGAGGTCAGCATGTGGCAGCTTGTCATGACCTTAGGGACATACCTGTTTCTCTTTCCTTGGACTTTAGAGCACTTTGAATTTGTATTTGACAGACATCTTCTCCCTTAGAGTTCCTTGTTTTTTCACATCTTCAGCATAAGTCATTTTAAACATGGTGGACTATGAGGTTACTTTCCAGTTCTTTGATGCTACAGATGCAAAATAATTTGGTGTGGAAGAATTTGTGGTATCTCTAGAAGGGGTACGTGGAATGGAAGATAGAGTTTTTCTCCCCAAAACAGAATTTGATAAATTGCTGAACCAAAGAAACAAAATGACAGTCACACTCAGATAGCACTGGGAGCATGAAATTTGAATCAAGGTTTTCTTTTTAATTTTTCATCTCCAAAAGATTAATCACTACTGCAGATAGGTATTGATTGTGAGGTCAGCGAAGATTATAATTCTCTATGTTCTTATTTGCCTGTGTTACACCGAGGCAGAAAAAAACATCTTCAGTGGATATCAGTGAGTTATGATAATATATGAGATGTTATCTTTTTATCTATATTCAATACTTGAGTGACCCCATGCCTATGTTTATTACTTCCTAGGAGAGCAGTGCATTCATATTCCTGTATGCAATACACAGCTTCTCCAGGCTCTTTGATCACCACCTCTGCAACTGGCCTGAGTTTGCCAAAGTCCGGTAACGTGGCCAGAAATGAAGGTCTTTATCTATTAGGACTCTCCCTTACCTGGTCTGTGAGCAGTTCAAAATAATCCTTGTAGTATATTAGAGTAAGATTTGGCGTTAGTCTTCCTGTCTCAGACCATTTTTGTCTATGGTAAAACATTAGGTGTGCATATGCCCAGAACAACATTCTTCCCCTATAAATCCTAGATTTGTCATTGATTACAGGATTTGGTCTCCCCCTTGGATCTAAAATTGAACTCTAATTGCCCACTGGTAGAGAAGTTCTGTCCTACATCTCAGTCTACACGACTGGGGCTTTAATATACTGCAGTGCAGTGCTAGGATCTCTGCTTAGGGGGCTGGATGTCCCAGGATTGGCAGTTCTGATGGGCTGGGTGGGTTCCCTGTTAACTTAAACTGACCTCCTGATGTAGAACCTATGGGAAATTAGCTACGAAGCTGTAACAAATATCTTCACCCTGACACTCCTATTGGTAAAGCCTTCATTCAGCAGAGCATACCCATCAAATACCGCAACCAGTCTCAACCAATTAATTACATTCTATTGGTTACTGCTATCCATTCAGTTGGCTCTGTCTTTGAGAGTCAGCCTATCACTAAGCAAGGGTCTTTGGAATGCCCCATTTGATCCTAGAAAATCAACATCAGCTTGTAAATACTTTATTCTAGGCTCTACTTATCATAAACCTTGAATCTATATGTATTATAACTTCAAGATTTATGCATTTAGGCATGTGGGAGTATGTTCATCCTTTATCTTCATTTATCTTTCTCTGGATGTGTTTCTTTAACAAGATTCTTCATAACCACATAAAAGTCTGACTTGCTGTATGTCACTGTAATTTTGGAAATCCTAAATATGGTGATGGCTTCAGTGGTGCCAGTCCTTAAAAGATATGGAAGTTCTCTGGAAACCAGTAACCAAACTGTAAGTTCACTCTTTCCCATCTGGACATCAGGCATTTCTATTATGTTGTCTCTTCTGCAACTAAGCCTGGAATTCTCAGCCTTTGTGCTCGGAAAGTCTTATTGATGCTGGGGAAGCATTTGAGCATTATTGCTAAGAGATAAGGAGATGTCAGTGGAGTGTCCTTATTGAGTACTAGGATTAGAGGAAGAGGATGATGGTTATTTCTGATACTTCTTAACGTGAATTAGCTATAAGACCTTAGGTTAACGATATCATTTCATTGGTCTGTTTTTTCTCAGATATAACTTAAAAATAAAATACATTTTGCACATAGCTATTTCTAAGATCAAATGAGGAAATATATCTGGACACACTGAAAATTCTAAAATTCAGCCCCCAAATGAATGACATTAAACAGTTATCTCATGTTAATTTGCATTAAAATGTCTGCTTCAGCCACTAAATTGTGAGCTTCTTAAGTACAGACATAACGTCTTATTCATCAACACATCTCCAACACTTAAACAGTACCATACTGTTAATATTAATTTATTTGCGTATTTATTTTTTTATTATTATTATTTTTTTTATTATACTTTAGGTTTTAGGGTACATGTGCACAATGTGCAGGTTTGTTACATATGTATCCATGTGCCATGTATTTGCGTATTTATTAATCAATTAACATGTATCATATATTTACTATATTCCAGCCACTTTGATCATCCAGTCAATGCTTATTAGATATATAGGTGTAACTGAAAGTATTTTCCAAGACTTTTGAAGGAGAAAGGTGAGAAAAGAAGTTTGGGATTTCTAAGCAGTGCATATTGATTTTGTACTTTTATTTTTGTCTGATCTTTCTATTTTCTGACACTGGAATTCATTCTCCTCAATCACCCACAGCTGGGGATACTTAGTAACTAAGCAACTCTAACTAAATCATTTTGGTGCTAGCATGAAGATCCAGATCTGATATTCCTGCTATTTACCCGACAGAAACTAGGTGCCCTAGTTCTGATAACTAAGCCTCTCTCTCCCTGGCTCCCTCCCCTCACCTTTTTTTTTTTTTTTTTTTTTTTTGCCCTTACATGCCCCCAAGGATCTTGGTTATATTACTGTTTTGCTGCCTTGGGTTTTATTCTCAGTTATATCTGTAATAGCTTACCATTATGCCTACAAGTGGATGGAGTTGGTTTTGCTATTTCATCTTCCAGCTGAGATGTCATCGCCTTAAACCTACAGTTTAAATGTGCTCCTTCGTGGTAACGATAAAGTGGAAAAAACAAGTGTAGTTGTGTGTTTTTATTTAATTTTTATTATTCTAACTGACATATATTATTCTTATATGTACCAGCCACTATACTCATATGTGCACTATTTCATGTAATCATCCTAATAACCCTAAGAAAACATAACTAGGGACTATCATCAGCATCAGCAGCAGCAGCAGCAGTTCATCCTGGCCTTTTTAGGTAAGGAATTCAGAAAATGTAAATACTCCTAGTGTTCCAAGGCATTTGAGTGAAAAAGCTACACTTGAGGTCAGACTTGCCTAAATCCAAACCCCCTTCTTTTGGCCATTATATGTTTTATTTTTAAATTGTTCATAATCTCTGACTCCGAAGCTCTACCATCCTGTTGCTTGAGTGAGACATCACTTCCCCTCTAAGCAGGCCTCAATCACTGGCCAAGTAAAGAAACAAAGCCATCTTTATGTATCAGGTTATCAGTCTCTGTCACTTTGCCTACAATTAGTTCCTTCTTGTGTTCACAGTTGGTTTTGTCTCACACTGCTAGAAGATATGGGCACAATCAACCGAGTTCTGAGACATAGTCTTTTAGTGAGCCATTATGTAAAGAAGAAAAAGAACAGAACATCCATTTTCCCTGAGTTTGCTGGATAAATTACTAATAAAAGTAATTCTATCAAAATTGCAGTCTCAGAGCTGAATTTTATCTGGGAAAAAGTGAATAATCACAAAGAAAGCCTGAATTGCGTGATTGAAATCCACGTGGTCATTCTATTTTAGGTCAGAGTTTAGTAAATTTCATCAGCTCTTTGAAACTGAAACTGTTCTTGTCCTCAGTGCCCTCATGTTTTTTTTAGAAGATACAGACTTTCTGGATGCCAACAAAGAGGGGGTGAAAATAATAAGCATGGAGAGTTGTATGAAGAGGAAAGAAGCACTTGCATCAATCAGATGGAGCACTTGGCCAACAAAGCATTTGTATCAGCAAATGAAAATCTTATTCAGGATCCCATAGATGTAACTCATAAATGTTTAATTCACAAAGAAGAAAAATATGATTTGAATTGGGAAGGATATTTTTTTGCCAAGCGCCGCAGTCTCTAGACATTCACAGATAAATTCATAGTTAGCATGTTTGGATTTTCATAAATTCCCCGTGCAATTTATAAATCATTTTAATATAATGATATCATCACCACTCACATCTTTATTCACCAGTCTCCTCAACAAGAAGATCTACTTTCCAGTGCAAGTTACATATCTGATTAGTGGTGTGTCCTTAAGTAAAGCACAACTTTTCTGGAACTGAACTATAAAATTGATTCATAATTTACGTATAAATATATGGAAACCTTTTAAGGTACTTTAGAGAAGGGATTGACAAACCTTTTCTATAAGGGGCCATATAGCACATATTTTAAGCTTTAAAAGACACGCAGTCTCTAGCACAACCACTTAACTCTCTCATTATAACATGGAAACAGCCACAGATAGTATGTAAATAAATAAGTATGCCTATGCTCCAATCATGCTTTTTTAAAGGAAACTAAAATGTGAATGTTATATAATTATCACTTGTCAGAAATTGTGCTCTTCTTTTGATTTTTAAAAACATTTCAAAATATAATGGTCATTCTTATTTTGTGAGAACCATGCAAAAATGTGGCAGGCCATACTTATCCAGTGGGCCATAGCTTACTTACTTCTGCCCTATAGGGTTATATTTGTAACTGTACATGAAACTTAGATGTATGTAAAAAAAAGATATAATTTCAAACGAGAAATTAAAATAAAATTAAGACGATATTTTATGATCACAAGTAAAAAAAAGTCTAGTCTGGTTTGTTTTTGGCTGAGCCAATTTTTAAAAATTAATAGGCAGACAAGTATTCTGACAAGTGCCACTCTAAAAATATGTAATACAAACATTAGCTGCAAAAAAAATCTATTTTTATCAGGCAAGAAGTTGAGGAAAAAATCTTCAATCACCTATTTAACTAGAAATATGATTTTCTTACTCTTATATAACAAGGAAAGTCATAGATCATAATGGAGTATGCCTCAGGAAGTAGGCATAGTGGTTTTTTTTTTTCAATCTTTTTTGCTTATTCTCTTCTGGTATAAAATTTGTTGAAAATATGTAATTCAAGAATAGATGTGGAATTAATTAATGAACCTCTATAAAAATAAAAGTATATATTTATATTTTTTTCTACTAAGAAAACTACTCAGTTTAACTCAAAGAAGAACTTTCTGTTTTTAGCTGTTAGGAAGAATACATTCTAAATTGGGCAATCCGGAAAAAATGTGAATCTTAGATGATTCAAATTTAATCCATATTTACTGACTGCTATTGATCAGCCAGATGATATGCTAAAGTCTTATACCCAAAATCTTATTTAATCTTTATAATGCCTTTTGTCGTAGATTCTAATGTTTCAATTTTGTAGATAAACATTAAGTCCAGAAAGTTTTATTAACTTGTGATTGCTCCCTTAATTTTGCACTTCCCTGCCCACAACATAAAGAGCCTACACACAAAGATGAATGCCTATGAAAAGGTGTTAAATGAAAAAGGAAATGAGGGAAACACAATTTGTGGATGCCCACTGCAAGCAAGGCATTATGGGAGCATATTCATTCGTCAATTTACTCCTTCACTCATGGAGAATCTTCGCTGTGGCAGTGCACATCAAATTTGGTTTGACCCTCACAATATAAGTATGTATTATCTGATCCTTCAACAGCCTTGCAAACTAGGGGTTATTACCTCTGTTTAACAAATGAGAAAACTAAGACATGGATTTAGGAGCTCAAGGTCATAGTGCCAGTCAGTGTTGGATTCAAGATCTGAACCTTCGTTTGTTTGACTTAAGAGACTGTTCATTTCACACCACACTGCCTCTAATGCCAGAGAAATAACAGACTCCTTTCATCAAATGTCTTCAGCTGCTTCTCTACACTTCTAGCTCTCTGTTTGTTTGTGCACTGACAATGAAAAGAAAGGAGGAAAATTCCACCATGCCTAGAATGCACCTAGTTTCCTGATAATTTTGCAAATAGTTTTCTTTGTTTCAGAAGTGTGTCTATAATGGAGAGGCTATGGATGCTTGACATGAATTGGAAGTAGGTTTTTATTTGTTTGAAATTATTACACCAGTCTTTCTTGACATTTGCTGTTAATTATTCACTAGGAAATACAGAAATATGTCAACACAACATTTGTCACTGGTTATTTAGAGGCTCAGGTTGACAGATCTTGGCACAATCTTTGAAAGATGTATCTGATGTGGTTGCTTTTAGGCTCCTTATTTATTTTACGTTCTCAAGACTGTAAAATAAAATCTTCTGCTAGTGAGATAGCCACTGACAACAAAGACACATGTTTAGGACAAGGTTAGCAGTCTTGCAACTCTGATTGGAAAAGCAGGTGGTCATCAAAAAGGGAGTGAAACTGGTATGTTTCAGGGCTGATGGAAATTTTAAGAGGAGCAAATTAGAGGATAAATGTAATGATTACATATTTCTTTACCATTCCCTACCAAAAAAGAATGGCCACCCTATATCAATTTGTCCTATAAGTGATGGATTATATCACAAAATGTAAAATAAAGTTTTAAAAATACTAACATGACATTATAAGCTCTCTTCTGTCACAAGTCCTATCTTATCAAGCTTGGACTTTCCCTCTCTCATTATGTTTCTTGTGTCCTGGGTCTATTAAAGCTACTCTATTCTGAGGCAGCTGCTGAAATCACACTGTTTTCAGTTCCAGCTTTGAATGCAAGTACTGGTCCTACTCTTACTGAATGAGTGAAATTGGTCTACTCACGTAACCTCCCAGATTCATTTTCTTTCTTACTTTTTTGAATTCAAAAATGGGTGTTTAAGCAACTTATTCCTCTCCTCAAAATGACCTAACCTATTAAAAAAATCAAAGTCCTAATCACTGTCCCTAAATTCTTACATAATCTTTTTTTTCTAATTTACCCTCAGTCTATCACCCCCTCTTTTTGTTTTTCTCTGCTCCACCAACGCTGGCCTTCATGCTATTTCTGGAAAACACCAAGCACGCTCTGTCTCAGGGTCATTAGAACGATGACCTTCTCCACTGCCTGGAGCTCTCTTTTCTCCCACGTTCTCATCGTGTCCTCTACTAACTCTACGAGGGGTCTGTTCAAATGTTACCATGTTAGCGAGGCCATCCCCATCTATCCCACCCAAACTGTTCTGCTTCCCCACCTGGCAGTTGTTAGCATGCTTGGCTCCTGACAATAGAAGCCCATGACAGCAGGGGCCATTGGGAAAGCAGATGCACAGGGGAGGAAGGGTTTTTAGTGGAAACAGTCTGGTCATGAGTGCAAGGTGAAGATAAAATGGAAGAGGGAGGCTGAATAAATTTACACAGGTCCTCATTTATCACTATGAAGAGTTTGAAATTTGCTGGGAGTGCAATGAGAATTTACTGAAGAGCTTTAGGCAAATGAATGGCATAATATGATTTGCATATTAAACAGATTGTGCTGGTACAGGTGGAAAATGGATCAGAATGTGCAATATGCAAGGACATTACTTAAGAAATTCTGGAAGGTTGAGCTTTAAGCATGTCTAAGCCCACCAGATTCTATTAATACCTCAAGTCCAGGTGGTGAGATGTTGAAACATTTCAAGTCAGACAAATAGAAATGATGAAGGATGGCAATAGGATACTTTGTCTTTGGGAAGTGGAAACTGGAATGAGCTAGGGGTAAAGCAATAGAGGTTTAGAGGACTAAAACTTCCCCTAAGCTTAATTTTAATTAATTCATATTAGACATTTTCTTGAGGGAGCAAGGGAACTCCAGCAGAAACACACCCCAGGTAGTTAATGCCAAAATCTGGCCCCAGGGTTAGGACTTGGTGAGTTTAAACAGTAATTCAGCCAGTAATGAAAGCAGACAGAAGTACTAATCCAATGAAAGAAGATGGATATATTTTCAGAGTTTCCATTTGTAATAGAGAGTGATATAGTTCACCCAGGGAAAGTTTATTCTGCCTAGGAGTGACCATGAGTCTTAGAATGAGAAATAAAGTCACAAACGTAGCAAGAGTTTGTTACTGCAAGAAGAGCAGCAGTCAAGGAGAAAAATCAGATTCAACTAGAAGGATTAAGATTTTGGCTTCTATTTGTTCTTCTGGACACTGAACACAGGGTGTAGGGGTAAGTAATAGGTAATATTTTAAGTGCCTTGTATTTTAACATTGTGTGTCTGTCTCCATGTAGTTGGGCCAAAGGAGAATATGTGTCCCGATGAACTCTACTTGTCTGAGCTTGTCGAAAATCAAAAGAGGAACATGATGATATGTGAGGTCAGGATGGTTACTTGGAATAATTTCAGCTTTTCTTGATAGAAAAAGCCTCTTGTGACCAGGAGCCTGATGTCTGTGGCCCCAGGTCTGCTTCAGCTTATGTTTTGTTAAGAAGTCTTTATGCCTTCCTGTGTCTGAAAAGCTACGATCTGTAAGAGTCAATAGGTTATTTCAGTAAAAACACAGAGAGCAAAGAGAGGTACAATAAGTGAACATTTGGGAAGAGAAGAGTTGCACTTATCACAAGAAACGTCCCTCCAAATAAGAGCTAATTGTGAAAAATGTTAGTTTTTCTTCTGTTACTGGAAGTTTCATATAACTGAGTGACTGTTGCAGAGAATGTTATAGATGATATTAAACTATCAGATTGCTGAACTGGAATTCATTAAGATGATCTTAAGGCTCTAGTTGTGTGTATTTTCTCAATTATTTAATTTTTTTATTTGCATGTTCAACCAATATTTATTAAGGACCCTCAGTTAATCAGATTAGGATGCTGTAACAAACTACCATAGGCTGGGTGGCTTAAATGATAGAAATGCATTTCTCTCTGTTCCAGAGGCTGGGAAGTCCAAGATCAAGGTGTAGGCAGATTTGGTGACTGCTGAAAGCTGTCTTCCTGGCTTATAGACAGCAGCCTTCCTAATGTGTGTTCGCATGGCCTTTCTTTGGCTTATTCTTACAGAAAGAGAGAGGCAGAGACAGAGAGAGAGAGAGAGAGAGTATCTTTCTTTTCTTGTAAGGACATTACTTCTATCATTGAACCCATACCATCATGACAGAATCTAACCTAAATTATCTCCCAAAGGCCTCATCTCCAAATACTATCACACTGGAAATAGAGACTTCAACATATGAATTTTGGGGGGACAAGAACATTTAGTTTGTGGTAGGCCCATGTATACTTTAAATTTTTGCTAAACTTTAAAGATATAAAGAATTAAGCTTCACTCCATCTCTCTAGCCAACACCCTTGGGCTTGTTGAGTTTGGGATGTCTATAAAGCAACCAAATATTATGTAGGCATTCAGATACTTGATTCCAAGGTTTGGAAAGATGGAATAGGGAGACTTGTGAATTGTCAGTACATAGATGCCCAATATGCCATGGGAGCATATGATACCACTTAAGGGTCAAGTGGAGAGAGAAAAGAGAAAGAGAGGAAGTACAATAACTGAACTTCAGAAAATGAAAAATCGGGACATTGGGGTGATGTAATTGAACTATTCAGAATACCCCTGTAGCAGAAAGGAAGAGACAACAAAGAAGGGATGACCAGAGAGATTGGGAGAGAGAGACTAGGAAATAAGTGAAGAACATCTTCAATCAGAAGGTAGTAGAGAGCTTTCTTGACGGGGATTCTGATAGTTTGAGTAAAATGAGGACTAAATATTGACCACTGAATTTGGAAACATTCAGATTAACTATGACCTTGACCAAACTGCTTCTGTGCAATGGTAAGGACAAATGCCTGAGTGCTTGACTGGCTTGGGTTTAAGGGAAATAGAAGTAATGAGGGAAAAGGAATGTAAACTACTCTGTGAGGAACTTTGTGGTAAAAGCAAGTGAAGAAGTGAGGCATCAGCTGGAAAGACGTGGGAAAATAGCACAGATATTGTGAGATGGTAAATATTTTAGGATGTTTATATGAATACAGAAAAGTTATATTACAAGAAAATAGCAAGCAAAAAAACGACAGGTAAATTGCAGAAGTAGTGTCCTTAAGTACACGTGATGCAATGGGATCCATTACACAAGTGGAACCCTAGAGTTAAATGCAAGCACAGGCATTTCATTAATTACAATAAAAATTAAAGCAGTATATATGCATTTTTATGTAAAGATTCTTGGATTTATTGGTGAGAACATGTAGAATTTTTCAGGTTGTTTCTATTTTCCAGGGGAGAATAGAAGCAGCATCTTCAAACCCAAATTATTCTGTAGAAGAGATGGTAATATTTGAGGAGACAGAAGGTAAAGAATGGAGGTCTTCCAGTTCAGAGATTTCCAAGTGGAATTCTGCTAATGGATTATGAGTGTGCTATTATTGATCTCCTCAGCATTCAGGGCAGGTGGGTGATTCCTAGGGTTGTCAGAGGTCCCTTTCCTCCCTCCCTTTTCTTGTATCAATTTGACCATCATTGTATCATTGATTTATTTTTTTGTTTTAAGTTGGAAATTGTAGAGCTAGGACATTGAGAGAATGAACTGGGAAATTGAATAGAATTGCTGGGGAGATCTAAGGAGATACATGAGAATAGCCAGTAAGATTTTGTTTTTGTTTTTTTTTCCAGTTACCAAATGAGTTTGCTTCTTTTGGTATAGTCACAGAGTAAGCAGTGACTGAGACTTAATCAGGTTTACATAGAGCCACACCCATCCAGTAGTTGAGGGTAATGGAGTGGGGATATGTTTTGATGCTGTGTGTAAAAGAGTGAGCAAACTGGAGCATCTGTGGTGGAGAATGAAGGAAGTAAATAGGGCATGGGCAGGGAAAAGGTGGTATGCCATTGATTAGAGGTTCAGGACAAGTCAAGAAATTGTTGGAGTCAAAGTTCTAAGGGGAGTGTATTAGGGTTCTCTATAGGGAAATAACTAATATGATATATTAATATATGTAATATATTTATGTATATTACATATATTAATATATAATATATATAAGATATTATATATATATAGGGGAGCTTATTAAGTATTAACTCACATGATCACAAGGTGCCCTGATAGGCTGTCTACAAGCTGAGTAGCAAGGAGAGCCAGTCTGAGTCCCAAAATTGAAGATCTTGGAGTCCGATGTTCAAGGGGCAGGAGGCATCCGGCACGAGAGAAAGATGTAGGCTGGGAGGCTAAGTCAGTCTCATCTTTTCACATTTTTCTGCCTATTTATAGCCTAGTCATGCTGGCAGCTGATTAGACGGCGCCCACCCAGATTAAGGGTGGGTCTGCCTTTCCCAACCCACTGGCTTAAATGTTAATCTCCTTTGGCAACACCCTCAGAGGCACACCCAGGATCAATACTTTGTACCCTTCAATTCAATCAAATTGACACTCAGTGTTTACCATCACAGGGAGTAATAAAGAAAAAGTCAGAGATGGGCTGCTTGAAATTAAGATCATAAAGAGAGAACATTTTAGTGACAAATTCTAAGGACTTACATAGGTTGAGTTGAGAAAAAAATTGGGGAAAGTCAGGGAAAGGGGAGAAAATAAGAAAACAGGGTGTTGAAATGATTGTCGGTGTAGCTAATGAAGGGTTTCTCATGAGCATTTTGAAAATTAGCCTGGAAGCTCTGGTGGGAGACGACAAGGAGTTTAAGGCTAGAACTCAGATGAGCACTGGCATTTAAACTCAGGTCAGTGAAAGAAGAAGCTATGAAAAAGCCTTGAGATAGTACAGCAGGGAAGATTTAAAGAACATAAGGATAACATGGTATACCTAAATCAAGAGCGAATTTAATTCCTGGAAGTAAAAGCAGTAGTATGAGTTAAACACTTAACATAAACCACAATATTCTAAATAAGCTTATCATTCTGGTTTTTCTCAGAAGGTTGTGTTGTTTTATAGAAGACCAGGATGGTAAGAAAAATGAGTTTTCCCTCTGTGACTTGAATGTGAATCTTTGGTGTAGCTATATACTAGCTGTTAAAAAAACCTTAATATTGTAATATTTTCTACAGTGTGCTTATTGTGGGAAATAAAATTAAATAATAAATATATAAGCCTAATGCATGGGTAAGCATTGGATATCTAGCACCCTTTGGGTCCTTTTCTTAGCAGTTCAATGTATTTCCTAGCAAGTAAATAGACCTGGATGGAGACACATTACAAATTTTATCATTAAAAGGAAAACAAATATATCCATACATTTGTTTCCACAAGCTATGTAGAATAGTCACCATATATCATGCCTATACTTGGGCTCTGAATACAAAAATCTAAATATAATCAATTTTACAGCCCCAAGATCACCAAATCTAGTGAAGATTTCTTGCCTTTAGGATAAATAAGAGACTTTATAAATTTGAAACTGAACTCTTGGTACGCGACTAGCCCAGGATTCTACAGAGAGTAACTAGTGGTACTGGTTCTAGAACAGCATTGCCCCGTGAAAATTTCTGTGATAATGGAAATTCTATGTTTAACATCTTGCTAATGAGGCTAATGAGGCCAAAGCTAATGAGGCCAAAGCCAGCACTAGCGCAACTGAAAACCAGATAAACTTTATTTTACTAATTTAAGTTGTATTGTCAATAATCACCTATAAGTAGTGGTTGCCATATTGGACAGAATCGCTCTATAGCTTGAGTCACCTGCATCCTGACACACTTAATATTGCTCATCTTTTTTGGTTCCATATGAACTTTAAAGTAGTTTTTTCCAAGTCTGTGAAGAAAGTCATTGGTAGCTTGATGGGGATGGCATTGAATCTATAAATTACTTTGGGCAGTATGGCCATTTTCACGATATTGATTCTTCCAACCCATGAGCATGGAATGTTCTTCCATTTGTTTGTATCCTCTTTGATTTCATTGAGCAGTGGTTTGTAGTTCTCCTTGAAGAGGTCCTTCACATCCCTTGTAAGTTGGATTCCTAGGTATTTTATTCTCTTTGAAGCAATTGTGAATGGGAGTTCACTCATGATTTGGCTCTCTGTTTGTCTGTGATTGGTGTACAAGAATGCTTGTGATTTTTGTACATTGATTTTGTATCCTGAGACTTTGCTGAAGTTGCTAATCAGCTTAAGGAGATTTTGGGCTGAGACAATGGGGTTTTCTAGATATACAATCATGTCATCTGCAAACAGGGACAGTTTGACTTCCTCTTTTCCTAATTGAATACCCTTTATTTCCTTCTCCTGCCTGATTGCTCTGGCCAGAACTTCCAGCACTATGTTGAATAGGAGTGGTGAGAGAGGGCATCCCTGTCTTGTGCCAGTTTTCAGAGGGAATGCTTCCAGTTTTTGCCCATTCAGTATGATATTGGCTGTGGGTTTGTCATAGATAGCTCTTATTATTTTGAGATACGTCCCATCAATACCTAATTTATTGAGAGTTTTTAGCATGAAGGGTTGTTGAATTTTGTCAAAAGCCTTTTCTGCATCTATTGAGATAATCATGTGGTTTTTGTCTTTGGTTCTGTTTATATGCTGGATTACATTTATTGATTTGCATATGTTGAACCAGCCTTGCATCCCAGGGATGAAGCCCACTTGATCATGGTGTATAAGCTTTTTGATGTGCTGCTGGATTCGGTTTGCCAGTATTTTACTGAGGATTTTTGCATTGCCAAGTCAATCCTAAGCCAAAAGAACAAAGCTGGAGGCATCACGCTACCTGACTTCAAACTATACTACAAGGCTACAGTAACCAAAACAGCATGGTACTGGTACCACAACAGAGATATAGATCAATGGAACAGAACAGAGCCCTCAGAAATGATGCCGCATATCTACAACTATTTGATCTTTGACAAACCTGACAAAAACAAGAAATGGGGAAAGGATTCCCTATTTAATAAATGGTGCTGGGAAAACTGGCTAGCCATATGTAGAAAGCTGAAACTGGATCCCTTCCTTACACCTTATACAAAAATTAATTCAAGATGGATTAAAGACTTACATGTTAGACCTAAAACCATAAAAACCCTAGAAGAAAACCTAGCCATTACCATTCAGGACATAGGCATGGGCAAGGACTTCATGTCTAAAACACCAAAAGCAATGGCAACAAAAGCCAAAATTGACAAATGGGATCTCATTAAACTAAAGAGCTTCTGCACAGCAAAAGAAACTACCATCAGAGTGAACAGGCAACCTACAGAATGGGAGAAAATTTTTGCAACCTACTCATCTGACAAAGGGCTAATATCCAGAATCTACAATGAACTCAAACAAATTTACAAGAAAAAAACAAACAACCCCATCAAAAAGTGGGCAAAGGACATGAACAGACACTTCTCAAAAGAAGACATTTATGCAGCCAGAAAACACATGAAGAAATGCTCATCATCACTGGCCATCAGAGAAATGCAAATCAAAACCACAGTGAGATACCATCTCACAGCAGTTAGAATGGCCATCATTAAAAAGTCAGGAAACAACAGGTGCTGGAGAGGATGTGGAGAAATAGGAACACTTTTACACTGTTGGTGGGACTGTAAACTAGTTCAACCATTGTGGAAGTCAGTGTGGCGATTCCTCAGGGATCTAGAACTAGAAATACCATTTGACCCAGCCATCCCATTACTGGGTATATACCCAAAGGACTATAAATCATGCTGCTATAAAGACACATGCACACGTATGTTTATTGCGGCACTATTCACAATAGCAAAGACTTGGAACCAACCCAAATGTCCAACAACGATAGACTGGATTAAGAAAATGTGGCACATATACACCATGGAATACTATGCAGCCATAAAAAATGATGAGTTCGTGTCCTTTGTAGGGACATGGATGAAACTGGAAAACATCATTCTCAGTAAACTATCGCAAGGACAAAAAACCAAACACCGCATGTTCTCACTCATAGGTGGGAATTGAACAATGAGAACTCATGGACACAGGAAGGGGAACATCACATTCCGGGTACTGTTGTGGGGTGGGGGGTGGGGGGGGGCGGGGACAGCATTAGGAGATATACCTAATGCTAAATGACGAGCTAATGGGTGCAGGAAATCAACATGGCACTTGGATACATATGTAACAAACCTGCACATTGTGCACATGTACCCTAAAACCTAAAGTATAAAAAAAAAAAATATATTGCTCATCTTTATCTAAAGGGAGGAAGAAGCAAAACATGACATCAGATGAAGAAAACTGACCATATCTTATTATCCATATAAATTGCTCCCAGAGACTTCCCAACCTCATATTTGTCATAGTTTGTTTCTTTCAGGATATCTTAAATGGAATATGAAGTTATAAGAGGTTGTAAGAGCCTTGAGCATTTCAGAGGTTTTGCTTAGTAAGCAGCTTCTACCACAAATTAATCAGAAAGGGGTTCTGCCTGGAAGTCATTGACTTTTATTTTCTCCTTTACCTCTTTCCTCCTTCCAAAATTAAGATAAAATGTTGATCAGCATGTTCCCACTTGCTTCATTTGTAGGCTTATAAAGAAACTCTGGATAAGTAGGTCTGAGCTATATATTGAGTTAGAATATCTAAATTCAAGTCCTTTATTTCCAACCTGAACAAATCAGTAAGCCTCAATAATTTTATTTATAAAATGGGGACAAAAACATCTACCTAAGTGAAATAAGTTTTGTAATAATGCACATATAGACACTGAGAAATGTAAGAGTTAATCCTTATGTAATGAATGGAATAAGTAAAACAAGCCCTAAACTAGAAGTCAATTTTTAGAAATTAAACTTTTATCAGAGTAAAAGAAATACACTGTAAGATTCTATCCTTTCAAGTATTTAAAGTGGAAATTATGATGTTTTCAGAAATAATATCACTTTTTCAATTTACTCATGTTTCATGGCAACACACATCAGCCGGGTGGATGGTGTCAAGCTTAAATGTCAGCACTTTGCAAATATAGAAAGGCCATGTTAATTCAACCAAACCTAGAACTGGTGTGCAAGGCTCTCTGTAACTTGCAAATAGTGAGTCTCATCAAGTAAACCATTCAAGATAAAAATGTCAACTTTAGCAGATGACATTTTCTGTTTTGATAAGACTAGCAAAAGCCATGGCTTTCATAAGGTGTGTATTTAATTAAAAATCTAAATGTTCCTTTTTGTTGTAGATTTACCACGTATTTCGTCGTGAATAGAAATAGAATTACCTAATTCAAAACGAAAGAAGTTAAATAAGAATTATATTATTTTGTTTTATTTTATCAGCAAAAATTTATTGATCATCTACTAAATGCTGGATATTGCAAAGTCTGCAGATAGAAATGTTTATAGTGCATAGTTCCTGTTCTTTAAGAGCTGCTAGTGCAATAGAGGGAATAATCTAGTGAGTTTTATGTGCAGGAAATGTGAAAGCTCAGAGAACAAAGTCAGGGTGGGGAGAAGGTGCCATGAGGAAAGATTTTCCAATGAAATGTAATTCCTCAGAATATTCTCAAAGGTAGAGGAGAGCCTTGCAAGCTGCATGGGATTTAGGTAAAGAACTCAGCAAAGGCATGGTGACATGGGGACCAGGACCCATCTCTGTTTCAGCACATAGTCTGGAGTGTATAGCCAGAGATATTGTGGAGCTGTAGGACATAAAACCGCCAGTGTGAGAGTTGGGGCATTCGGGTTTATGGGGCATGCTTAGAAGTCTTGTATTTGCTTATGGGAAAAGAAATAGCACAATAGAATGGGAATTGATGTACTTACTGCTGAGTTTTGGAATAGATGCTGTAGCAGAGCAGAAAGAGACCTGAGACAGAAGGTGCAAGTACTAAGCAAGAGGTGAAACATGCTTGAATTAAAAAAATACCAGGAGTGGAGGAAAGGGGGCTAATTTGAAAAGAAGTTGTATTAGTTTCTTCTCACATTGCTATAAAGAAATTACTGAGACTGGGTAATTTATAAACAAAAAGGCTTTAACTGTACAGCCTGCTCATGGTTCTGCAGGCCATACAGGAAGCATGATGCTGGCATCTGCTCAGCTTCTGAGGAGGCCCCAGGAAACAGAATTATCACAGAAGGCCAACAGGGAGCAGACACATCTTACATAGCAGGAGAAGGAACAGGAGAGAGCAAGGTGGGAGGTGCTACATACACACTTTTAAATGACCAAATCTCGAGAGAATTCACTCACTATCATGGAGAAAACAGCATCAAGCAGATGATGCTAAACTATGCATGAGAAATCCACCACCCTGATCCAATCATCACCCACCAGGCTCCACCTCCAAGATTCAGGATTACGATTTAACATGAGATTTGGTACAGACAAAGATCCAGACCATATCAGAGGTATAGAAGGTAGTAGTGAAAGACTTGGTGACTACTCAAGTTAACAGGAATTTTACAAAGGGAGAAATTGAGACAGATGCTCAGATTCTCAGTTTTGTGAATTGAATTTAAGATAAGGGATATAAGGGAAAAAAACTATTTATAAGAAACATATATGTTTCCTCCTTCTTTCTTTTCCTTCTCTTTCTCTTTTTAAACTTTCTTCTCCCCCTAGTCTTCCTCTCTTTCTTTTTCTTCTTTGTCTATCCAGGGACCCATGGTTTGAGAACTAATTAGTTTAATTTTGTATATTTTTGTTGAGGGACCCATAGTTTGAGACATAATTAATTTAATTTTGTATACTTCTGTTTGAAGTATCAAGGTAAGGTCTTTGTGATATTTGTTTAGAAGGCTTCTGAAAGTTAAGCCTGGGGCTGGAGAAGGATACTTTGACTAGAGACGCATCTGAGAAAATTTCAAGGTTGCTGAAATTATGTGAGTATTTTCACTTACCCAGGGAGGATACTGGGTGAGTAGAAATATGATTGGATGGTGGAAGCAAACATGTATGGTATCTAGGTATGAAAAGGAGCTTGAAGAAGATTAATCATGAGTTGGTCATAGACGAAGAGGAAACAGCTGAATGAACCAATTCACAGACGTAGTTTCCTGTCTGTTAATATGACATGAGCATGTATCAGTAGCACCTGATCAATGCATCATGCACGTGCACCACAGGTGAATGGACAGTCTGAGAGCTGAGCGACCCAGGAAGGAATAATTTGAAACAATGATGAGAGGGTAGAGAGAGGCATGCACAGGATTTTATGAACTATACACAACCATGGCACAAAATTTAAGACCAAAAAGTTGGGAAGTAAAGGAATTGAGATGTGTATAAAATGTGTGGGGTGAAGAGAATTGCTCATCAGTGGGACAGTTCACAGAAGTCATGTAAAACATGGGAAATTAGACATTTCCACAGGACTTAGCAAGTGAGCAACCAATAGTAACTTCGGCAGAACAGTTCCAGAGTGGTGGCATCAGAAACGAGATTAGATAGGACAGAGTGTGCAAGTGTGTACAGCAGATTGTGCTTGGAGGCAAAGGATCTGAGAGTGAGGGGCTGATACCTAGCAGAGTCACAGGGTCAAGTGAGTTTTTTGTGGGTTTCTTTTGTGTTGTTTTGCTGTTCATTTATTTCAGCTAGGAGTAACTGGTATGTTCTGCATACTTTACGAAAGGAGTCAGTAAACATAAGAAATATGAGAGGAAAAAAACAAAGTAAACATATAGGGGGGCAAAAATGTTTGAGAAGACAAGAGAGGAAAGTAATAAAAGAGATGAGTTTATCACAGTGGCTCCCAGACGAGGGCGATTTTGCTCCCCAGGGGACTTCTGGCCAGGTCAGACATCAGTTTTGATCCTCTGAGTTCTGCAGGGTGCTATTGGCACATAGCAATGCAGGCCAGGAAGGTTGCCACCCCTTTTATAACGCACAAGGCAGTCCCTCATTACCAATACTGCATGAAAGCATGGCCAGAACACGGGCAACGAGAGCTGCATAAACCAACCTTGCTACCAGGTGATAGGAACATGAATTGTTGGGAAACAGCAGGCAGGAGAGGCAAGTGTGCCCCAGGGCCTTTATTTTCTGTGAACAGATGAAGTCATCAGAAAGATTAGAAGGGAGATTGGAAGGAAATGTGAAGCTGAGGGGCGAGGTGAGGGTTTGGAACATGCCATGGAGAAGGTAAACAGGTTTTGATTGAAGAATTAAAGGATGCCAGGTATTTGAGAGTTTCATGGGTGTTGGCCAAACAAGCCACTGGAACTGGCATCTTACTTGACCAAATCTAAACCAGAACCACTATGCATATATTGTTGAGCAACACACAGAGGCAGTGTTCCCAGGCTGCTGTGTTTTACTTTGGTCCAGGCTATCTCACCCCTGGACGTCTCTAGAAGGGAAGGCTGTGAATTTTCCAGAACATGTTTCCAGGCTGTGCCCTTAGAGGAATCCCCAGAGTCCTGATAAACCAGCTTTTACGCTGTATTGCAGAACTGCAACTCGGGGATGGGAAATTGCATTTCTTGCCACTGCTTACTGAATGACACCTTATCAAGTTCCTTAGAGTAGAAAACAACAATAACATGCTCTTCCCAGTCCCCTTACTGGGCTCTGGGTCAACCTTAGCCTTGAATACAAATCACAAGATGGCTTAGGCAGTGCAGCTGGAGCATGCTGGTAACTTAAAAAAGGAGACGGTCTTAAGAATGTGGTTGTCTTGTTTTTACAGAAGTTTTATTACTCACTTGGTGAGGAGCAGTCGTAAAGATGCCAAAGCCAAGATCTCCACTCTGAATCCTAATACATGTCATTTCAATTCAAATGTCACTGAGCTTGAGCCCTCTCTACTATCCTAAATTATTACAGCAATGCTACAATTGAGAAGACCTGGTAAAGTATAGAAAGGCTATCTCTGGATTGTTTGTTACAACTGTATATACATCTATAATTATGTCTCTAAAATAAGTAAATACATACCCCTACCTTGAGTTAATAAACAGTTTTAGACACTAATATGAATTGTTTATTCATTCAGTATTTCAGCCAGTCAAAAACCTTGAATTAATAACTTTATATTACAGGACCTTGAAGATAAAAATGTATTCAACTCTTTATAAGAAACTATGAAGTTGATACTATGACTACGACCCTCAGAAAGAGGAATAGAATGAATTTCATCCTGCCCAAGGTTGTGTATCTAATAAGCTGTAGACTTTTGTGAGGTTTTCTTTTATATTTTTACTTGTTGCATGTTTTTGTTTTTCTGTATCATGCTGCTATCTAGCAAGTCACAGCATAGCATCAAGTTGCTCAATGTCAGGCAAGGAAGGCAGCATTCTTATAAATGACTTCAGGGCAAGTGAAGCTACAACACGGTTTATATCTGAAATAAGCCAAGTTCTCTAAGGAAAAAATTAATTCCAAAAGGGGGTCACAGACACCTTCATGAAGGAGATAGTTATGCGATTCCTCTCAGCTCTGTTGAATATACAAAGGAAAAAAGTATGTGTGATCAAGCTGAAATAGTGAGGAGGGAATGGCACCCACTGGGGGGTGGGGGTGATTGCAAATGGCAGAAGGAATCAGTGTTAAAACCACTATACTCAACCCAGACCCAAAAGGAAGCTGAGATTGGAGAGCTAGGGTGAGATGAATTGTCTAGTCTCTGTTGAATCTCCTCTCCATTACAAACTGTAGCAATTTGGAGTATGATCTGAAGGAAGCTGTTTTCTTTTACATTTATCAACCACGCAGAAACAGAAGAGACTCTCCTTTCATCTCCTTTCACCCAAAATATCCATATTATTCATACCAATCAGACTCTAGTACACTGATTGGATCAAATCTGCAAGTGGCAGAAATTGTGTGTGTGTGTGTGTATGTGTGTGTATGTGTATGTATGTGTATTTCTTCTATCCACTTATCCTGAGTTTAAACTGACCTAGACCTGGTTCTAAGAATCTCAAAAACAGCCTGGTAAGCTCTTGAGACTCAAACCTGTGTTTTGAAGTTCAGCTGTTAGGCTTGCTAATAATGATATGTTCTTTGAGACATTGGTCATTCTTCCTGCTTTATGTACATCCTTTAAGGAAGCTTCAAGTAGGATTGGCTGTGGATTTACTGAAGATCAAAGTTACTTCTGCAATCTATATTCCTAACTCCAGTTCAACTCTCATAATCCTTTTGTCCCCCAAAGCCTGTTCTTTGGTTTGACTAAATTAATTTCAATCCTATTAACAGTTAAGGAATCTGAGCAAGTCACTCCCTTAAGGTTTATAGGGAATTCAAGATGGACAGGGAAAAGTGAGTGTGTGAGTTTTAAAAAATTCCATATGCTTGGGCTGAATTCTATTTCTCCCGTCTTCTTTTTACAAAATAAATTTAAAGTGCCTTTTATCCACACTCCAGAAAACAAAGTGTCTGAATATGGCATGCCGAGGGAGCATTCCTTTGATAAAAATTGGGATGGACAACATTTCTATATTCAAAAAAAGAGAATATCTTCCATTCAAATTTCATTATTTTCTGAACTACAGTTAGAACGATTTCATTATTCTGGGCAAGAAATTTAATAACACAGCTATCTCAGCACCCATGATGGTGAGCTCGGTATATGGGTGCTCAAATGTTCCGTATGTTTGGCCTAAACTCATACACAGCTAGATTCAATTTAAGGGAAATGGAGAAAGACACCTCTCTCTGCAATTCTCTCCATTTATGACAAAGCCCCATTACATGCTGAACCTCAGCAACCAGGAAGTAATGTTGCATATCAAATATGATCGTAGGGGAAGAGCAGTTTCACAAAGCAGCTTCGAGAGGACCTGCGTGGCTCCTGACATTGCCACTTGAGTTAGCAGCATTCCCACTCCAACTCCTGTCACCAGAACTTGTGCAAACTACTGCATTTTTCTGCAATAATATGTCACCATTAACCATATGTCTTTCTTCCACCACTTTTTTTTCCAGCAATTCACCATCATTAATTTTTAGTACCGTTTCCTGAAGACAGTTGGCTCCTATCCAAATGTAATGAGGTTGAGACTCGTAAAGTTCGATAATTGTCAGGGGAAGAATATAAGTGTAATAAAATGCAAGTTTCTTTTTTAAATGTCTCTCAGTAATAGGAGATGAGTTGACTATGGCCATGTCTGAGCATTCTGTTTGAGTTGAGATTACTGGGGTCATAAGGAGACCTTACTTAGCTCAATACCAATCAATTAGTAATTATTTTTGATAAATGCCAGGAACGTATTAATAATAATGAATTTTATAATTTTCACAGAACATGTTATATCTGTAAAGAGTTTCATTATTTAATTCAAATCAAAAAGTATTTATGGAATTCCTGTAGTGTGCCATATATTGATCTAGATTCAGGAAAAATAAAATGTTAATAAATGTAGGGCATCTGCTTTCAAAAGATGCCCAGTTATGTTTAAGAGAAGAGCTATGCCAATAGTACAATAGTTCTCAGTTTAGCAAATTCCCCAGGGAGTTATAAAATGATTGTCTTCTTTTTTCATAGCAAGATCCACTGAGATTACTTTCAGCATGTCATGGTGCCTTAAATCTTAAATACGGCAGCCTCGAGCCTCTCCTGGTTATTAAGTATTTGATATGTGGCAAGTCCATCTGAATAGTTGAAATTTTAGTCATACTTAAATTGAATTAATTTAATTTAAATTAAAAAATAACCAACACTCAGTGCGTTACTGGAAAACATTTAATTGTATTTGTGATTTCTTGGGTATATGGATCTACTTTTGTGATTGCAACTTTTATGAAGTCTAAAATCAGATCACGTATTTCCTATGAAAATATAACATCCAGATTGAGATGTGCTAGAAATTCAAAACACACATCGGTGTCTAAGGGTTAGAACAAGGAAAAATAATGTGTGATCTATCTCATTAGTAAGTTTCTATGTTGATTGCATGTTGAAATAACATTTTATAGATATATATATATTAGGTTACATAAGTGTATTTTAAAACTAATTTACTATTTTTTATAAATATTACTACTAGAAAATTTTAAATTACATACTTGCCTTACATAATATTGGTGTTGGAAGCACTACTGGAAATGAAGGCCATGTACTTGCCCTTTCTTCCTTATGGAAGAAAGAGATGGCATCTGGCCAAACCCACGGACCCATGGCTCTGTTAGCAAGAAGTAACCCACACACACAGTCCTTGGCACGTCAGGCCAGCAGCAAAAAGAGGCGCAGTAGCAGAGCCTAAAGCCTGACTGCAGGTTCTGCAGGTGACAGCTGAAAGGTCAGTCCCCTCAGATTTACATGCCATCTTAGCAAAAATACATTCTATACCCCTCATCTGTACTTACAGCAAGACTGAAACCAATATAAACATATAAAATACCCTACTTAGCATTATAATAAAAGTGAATGAGAATGTAAAGGCCAAGAGATCTGTGTCAAGCACCACACTTCACAAGATAGACTAAAGTTTTATGAAAAATAAATCACTGATATTTCTTGGTGGGGGGGTGTGGGGGGGAAGTATTTTCCATAGGAAAAATTTGTGTACTTTGTTTGGCAAGGACAAATATCTATCATGTCTAATATTCTTTGTAAAAATATGTGATCCTTATCAGAGTGGAAATTACTGATCAACTCACCTGCTTAGACAAGAACTCATGCACCTGTTTGGCAAGGCTTCGTCGATTTTGCACTAACAATAGTGCAATGGATAATCATGGGAAGGTTCCTGGCCCTAGAATGCAGGGCAACACCCCCACCTAGTGGCTCGTTTGCCAAGTTGTACACAGTTTGTCAGATAATAAGTGCACATCCTGAGTGTACACATCTTTGCACAGGTATCCTTGCCTGCTATTTATACTGCAACTATGATCTTGCCGTCTAGAAGCATGCAGTCAAAAAAAAAAAACTGCTTAAGAGTGGATAATGGACTCACAAGATTTAGAGAGTTACAATACCCTTAGAAATCATTTTAAATGAAGACGTCATGTGTTTGGAAAATGCCTATGGTAAATCCAGGCAGGCTTCTGAGAAAGGTATCCTTAAGTCGTGATTTTTAAAATGGGAGCATGGAAGGTATAAAGAGGATACATTGATATGCCAGGTTTGCCTTTGCTTCGGGTTGAAACCCAAGTTATATCTGGGAGAGGTATCTACCCCCATTATATCATATTAGGATGTTGAATGTATTCAGTATGGGAAAGTCACGTGGAATTATAAAAGATTTGTTATTTTCAGGTTCTTGGTTGGAAGAGGAAGAAACCTGCTAGAAAATCCAAAAAAGTATCTAGCAGTAGGATCTAGACGTTTAATGGGAATATTCTAAGTCTTGTCGGATGTTGAGATAAGAGCTTAAAATTTAGACTTTCAGGGTGTTAAAATTTTAGATTAATACACTGAAATTTAGACTTTGAGGGTGTTAAAATTTTAGATTAATACACTGAAATTTTTCATTTTTATTATCATAGAATTAGAACCTTAGAGGCATACAATGGGATGCTCGCATCTTAAAATCAGTTACTTACAAAGCCAGTCTTGGAAGGCTCTGGAAAATAAATAGTACCTTTTCCTAACATCAGCTTCAGGGACAAAGTTGAGGGACTTACTTCCTTTTGAGAGTTTCACAAATAAATAACTCAGGAATGTTTTTAGAAAGATCTGTTTCCTTGGAATTGGTCCCTGAAATATTCTCTATCATATAGATAAGTTAATGTTGGGAGTTCTTTATGGGTAATTTCAGTACGAGATAGCCAGACTAGGATAGCGTGCCTCATGGGGCTTGAAGACTGTAAGAAGGTCAGTACTGTGGGCATTATTTTGTTAAATTTGGGGAAAAGGGGTGTTTGGATAACTAGCCCTCCCAAAAAGAAGTGGATTGGCACTTATAGTAATAAGATCTACTTGTAGCGAAGAGCTTTCTGAGTAGTATTCACTGCCCTGGACCTTTTACTAGTTTATTAAGCTCAACTTATCTGTATGTAATAAGGAAATGAGGAAGGACATTAAAAACACAAGGGAATATGTGAAGGTTATGATGATGACTGTATACCAGAAATTTCATTCAGTTTCATTAAATTCATGACAACCTCTAAGCTGAGACTTGTTATTTTTTCAGACATGAAAACTGAAGCACAAAATGATGAAATAAGGTCTCCAAGGTCAAATAGCCAGCCAATGTAGATCAGGATCTTAATAGAGATCTATTTTACTCTAAAGTACTTTCTCTTTCTAAAATACTAGGTAGTTTTCAATGACAAAACTAGAACATGCGTTTACTCTATATTACAACTTTGCATGCAATAATTAGTTGTATTTCCTCAATGATGTCACCTTGAAGTGGCTATTATTTTTCTTATTTCACTGATGAGAGATGTGAGGGTTACCTGAGGGACATATCAAGTGGTCAAACCACTACTCAGTAGCTATCCTTCTTACTTCAAAACTGTGGTCTGCTCAAAACGCTCTACTAAGTAAATACGCTAAAAATGAGTTCTCTTCTGTTACTGACCTCATATCTTGGTCCTTGTTAATTTCCCTCATTTTCTTCAAATCTGGAAAATTAATTCAAAAGAAAACACAGTTAGGAATAATCTCTCTCTGATGCAGGTCTTGAAAGCCAAAAAAAAGAAAAGAAGAGAAAAGAAAATGGAATTAGAAATAGGATGACTGTGGTCTAAGCATTGCAAAGCTGTCTCTCTTCTGGTTTTCTTTTTCCATGTTCACACAGCCTTATCAGAGCCCCTGTGAGATTGTACAAAACGCTGGCCTTATTTCCACTAACAGTTGTTGGTTTTGTTGTTTTCATCCCAATACCTTAGTCATAAGTAATTGGATTTCCTTACTACAGAAGAACTGGCATTTTTGTGATAATGAAGTTGAGAACAGGGGTTCATTTGACATGAAAGGTGCTTTGAAAATATACTATGAAAACCTGGTTTAGAAGAGTACATTAAGGAATAGAGTGAGGATTTAATCTTCAAGAAATATACTGAAATATCCAGAGGATACTAGGCAATGACACGTGAATAAGCTCTTAAAGCATCCCTGCATTACCTGAAACTCAGGTATGTTTCTTAAGTGTGGCCCTTGTTTTAAATTGCAGATTGATTTCCCATATTCTTTAAGTCTTCCAGAAAAGTGGCAAGGCTACCGTCAAAAACGATAACAAAAACCCAGGAAACAAAAACGGAAAAAATACAGAATTGGAATATGATTGTTTTCAAAGGCAAGGAAAAGACTCATCAGCTAGAAGAAGATCCATACAGACACAAAGGTAGAAAAATATATGATGTATAATACTTTGATTTAAATACATTATCACAGATGTCTAACATTTTCAACAAAAACACATACCTAACCAGTCTGGATTGAATATGCTTTGAGGTTATTGATTTATTCATATATTCATATGTAAGTTTGATTCTCACTTGAATGAGATCTTCAAAAATAGGTATAATGTGGATAGAAATAAAATCAAGTATATTAATTTATTAGTTTAAGTGAGCCATTTTTAGTACATTTATCACTGTTAGAAGTAAATACTGAAGCCTAGATGTTCACTGAGAAACATAAATGCTAGAGCATTTTGAAGGATTTTAAATGGTTTCATTTAATAGTTCACGTGTATGTTTGTAAGGAAATTATTGGGGATAATATAGAGAAAAGTCTTAATGAGACTGTCAAAGAAGAGAATGTGAATTGGAGATCAAGAAATGAAAAAAAAAAAGCCATACATTCACATTTTACAATTTACAATTCTGCAATATATAAATTTTTGCAACAAAAAATACAAGAATTATAATGTGTAAATATTTTAATTTTTGAAATATTAAAAAACTTTTTAAAGCATATCTTTTCCAAGTGTGCATATTTTCCTAAGCCAGGATCAATAAAATACCCTCATAAGGGCACTCAGTAGATTCATTTCAGAATCAGACCTGTAGCTAAGGTTTCCTGAGGCTTAGTCAAGTGTGTTTAATGGTACAATATTCAAAATGGGTGCAGGATCAAGCACACGCTAATATTCTAATAAGCTAGAGTGGCATTTTTAACACAGAGATTTTCTTAATAACATAAAATGGACTCAGATGTGTATCTTTTCAAATATTAAAATCAGTCATTTCTTTAAGTATCTGATCCACTTAAAAACAAAATATGTTTTAAAAGTATGTTAATGAACAAATAATTCTTTGAAAATAAATTAATTCAATTATAGATTCACTCACTCCATCTTTCATAATGACTTGGGCAGTTTAATTGCCAGTATTTTAATTTCCAATTGTTTCCTGCTACTCTGTAAGAATGGAATTAATTTTGAATTATTAGCTTTGTGTATCTAAATTCATGAATAATGTTGAGTAGGTTTTTGGTTTCTTGTTTTGTTTCGTTTTTATTTTCTTTTAATTTTTGATTCCTTGGGATTTTCTACATAAACAATCATCTCTTCTGCAAATAAAGACCATTTTGCTTCTTTCTTCAAAATTCTTAAGCCTTTTCTTTATCTTAACTCATTGAAATCTCCAAGACCACCAATGCAAGGCTGAATAGAAGAGGTATTTATTTTCCCCAAAACAAGAGGAAACAATTCAGTTGCCTTATTTTTGAAATCAGAGAGAAACAATTGTCTCTCACTGTAAGGTTTGCTGTCAGTTTTCCATGTGTGCTTTTTTAAAATTTGAGGAATTTCCTTACTATTTCTACTTTAGGTGAGTATTAAATTCTGTCTAATATTCTTTACGTACCTATTTAAAAGAAGCTTTTATTCCCTGAATGTGGTAAATTTTATTGACTGAATTTTTGTTAACATTAACCACACAATCCTGGGTTAAATTCCACTTGATCATGAAATATTAAATTTTTAATATCTATTATTAGGTTCTATTTGGTAATATTTTGTTTTGTGCCTATAAATGTAAAGCACATGGGTCCGTAATTGTCTTTTTTGAATGCCTTTGTCAGATTTGGTATTAGGGTTGTGCAGGTCTTTTAAAACAAGTTAAGCAATGATCACTCTTGCAATATTTTCTGAAAATGTTTGTAGAAATGTGTGTAAATCTTCCATATGTACACACTCAAACACACACCTACAAACCTCATTAGTTTTCCTTCATTTGAGAAGGTCTATTTTTCACTCTCATTCTGAAAAATATTGTGGCTGAATGTAGAATTCTGTTGTAACATGGCTCTCTTTGATTCTTTTAGTTATTTCATTTTCTTCTGGCCTCCATATTTCTGATGAGAAATTCACAGTCATTCAAGTCAGTATATCCTGTGTGTAATATATGATTTGTCTTTTGTTCTAGCTATTTTCAACATTTTATACTTACATTTGATGTTTAGCAGTTTAATATGTTGTATCTAAAAATGGTTAACTTTGAGTTTATTGTGTTGAGATTTACTGAGCTTTTTTAAAACTAGAAATGTAAAATTTTTAGTGATTCTCTAAATATGTTTTTCAGAACTACTATGTTTTCTCTATTTCTGTTACCCCAATGGTACGTATATTAGACATTTTGAAAATTTCCCACAGAATTTTTAGATCTGTTTCTTCCCTGATATCTTTGTCTGCTATTTAGAATGGATAATGCCTATTGATCTATCTTCAAATTGACTGTCTTTCTCTTCTATTATCGATTCTGCTATTGAGCTCATTTAGTAAACTTTTCTGTTAAATTCTATATTTCTATGCTCAAAATTTTCACTTAAAAAATATATATCTTGACTCCTGACCTCTTTCATATGAATTTGAATGCATAGCTCTTTACCTCATAGAACATGCTTTTAATAGCTGGCTTAAAGTTCTTCTGTTTTTATAATTATTTTAATACCTGAGTCATATTGAGGTCAGCATCTATTGATTATTGATAGCTTTTCCACCTGAAAATTTGTTTTTTATTTATTTAATGTGTATGTGTATGCGTGTGTCTGTATGTATGTGTGTGTGTGTGTGTGTGTGTGTATATATATATATATATTTTTTTTTTTTTTTTGAGATAGGGTCTTGGTCTGTTACCCAGGCAGTGGCGCAATCTTGGCTCACTGCAGCCTCAACCTCCTGGGCTCAAGCAATTCTTCCACCTCAGCCTCCCAAGTAGCTGGGACCACAGGCATACACCATCATGCCTGGCTAATTTTTGTATTTTTTGTAGAGACAGGGTTTCGCTACGTTAACTAGGCTGGTCTCAAACTCCTGGGCTCAAGCAATCTGCCTGCCTTGGCCTCCCATACTGCTTGGATTACAAGCATAAGCCACCATACCTGGCCTATTTTTTGTATATAAGTAATTTTGAATTTTAATATGGGTATTGTGAAGGTTATCTTGTGAGGATGCTAGGTAGTATTATAATCATATAGAGGATGATAATGTTTTGTTCTAGCAGGCAGTCAGCCCAGATAGGTTCAGATTGCGAATTCCATCTCGTCTTCTTTTTGTGATGGCTCAAATCTCAATCATTTCTCTAACTCTACTATGCTACTTTGGGTCTGATTTATGCCTGCATAGCTCAGGGAATGGTGTGAGACACAAGTGTTTACTTTTGATTTTACTTCTATTCTCTAAGCTTTTGGTACATTGGTTTGGATGTCTTCCCTGCATATGTAATCCTGGGGTAAGTTGGAGACTGAGCAGCAGTCCAAATCTCAGTTCAGCTTGCCAAACCTCTGTTATACTGGTTTGGGTCTCTCTTACACATGCATAGCTCAGAAATAAGTCTGCAATTTTGGTTCATTCATAGGTTTAGCAGATGTATGTCTATAGTTATCAATAATCTCAAATTTTTGCCACATGCCCCTGTTTTCCTCTTTCCTCTGGCCAGATATAGGTGATTCCTCTTTTTGTTTAGCCAGCACCACGGTGCCTTTTCTCTTCAACTGGGGGTTGATCGTTGGACCGAAGTTGAGAGAATTTTTTTTTAGAAAGCAAATAGATACGAAAAATTATAGAACCTCACCCCTAGGAGGTCACTTCTCCAAGTTTTGACTCCTCTGTTTTTGCCTACTTTACATTTCCTTTGTGTTTGTACGTTTTAGTATGTAAGTCCAAATGCCTGCTTCTGAAGCTTATGTTGTAATTTTATATGTCTTTGTATACACACTTATCCATATTAAATTTCAACTCAACAGCTATTTACCAAGCAACTACTATGTAAAAGTACTGTATTATGCATTGCTGATACAGATGTGGGTATCTGTAATCTTGAAGGAGCTCAATATTTAGCGATGCATTTATCCTTTTACGTGAATGACCATGACACAATATGGAAACTACTATCAGCGATAGATTTGCAAAGTATTGTGATCACATAGATGCCAACTTGTTTGATTCTACCAAGGGGGTCAAAAAAAAGAAGCTCTAGATGTTTGGTTGTTTTTCCTTCAGTTCCAGAAGTAAGGAGGAGAGAATTTTAGGCAAATATGAATGAGAGGTGGAATGATAGGAAGTTCTTTCATGTGGTTATGGAATTAACTGGATAGGGATAGAAGGTTATTAGAGAACAAACAAATCTCAGAGTGTGCTCTAAAGGAGTTTCAGTCGAATGGGTTGGTGATACTGTGTTTTTAAAGATGAAAGTTAAAGCAATAGACCTTTTGAAATAAAATATATAAGTGTAATTTTGGTTTATTTCCTAAAAACTTAGGAAATGTTTTCTAGGGTCATTCAGCAAATCTGAATGCTATAATTTGAATGTGTTCCCCAAAGTTCACGTATTGGAAGCTTAGTCCCAAATTCAACAACATTGATAGGTGGGACCTTTAAGAGGTGATTAGATAATAATTTCTCTTCCCTCATGAATGGACTAATGCCTTTACTATGAGAGTAGGTTAGTGTATTAGGCTGTCCTTGCATTGCCATAAAGAAATACCTGAGACTCGGTAATTTATAAAAAAAAAAAAAATAGGTTTAATTGGCTCATGGTTCTGAAGGCTTTATAGGAAGCCTGGTGCTGGCATCTACTCAGCTTCTACGGAGGCCACAGAAAGCTTATAATCATGGCAAAAGGTGAAAAGGGAGCAGGCACATCACATAATGAAAGCAGGAGCAAGAGAAAGTTGTTGGGGCGGGAAGTCTGCAAAAATGCCACACACATTGAAACAACCAGATCTTGTGGGAACTCACTCACTATTGCAAAGACAGTACCAAGCCATTAAGGATCCCACCTCCATGACTCAAACACCACCTCCCACCAAACATCACCTCCAGAATTGGTGATGACAATTCAACATGAGATTAGGGTGAGAACAAGTATCCAAACTATATCATCTAGCTATTATGAGAGTGGTCTCCTGACAAAAGGATGAATTCAGCCCCATTACACTCTCTTTCTCTCTCTCTCTCTCTCTGTCTCTCTGTCTCTCTCTCTCCCTCTCTCTCTTGTGTGTGCCTGTTTGCTGACCCCCATGGGATGACTCAGCAAAAAGGCCCATACAAGATGCAGTCCCCTTGACCTTGGACTTCTCATCCTCCAGAACTATGACAAGCAAACTAATTTTATTTATATATTATTCAGTCACTAGTATTCGGTTATAGCAACAAAAATGAACCAAGAACTCTGCTAGCTTCCTGCCAGGTGCTAGGTTGACTCTTCATAAACATACTTTCTTTTTTGCGGGGGACAGAGTCTCGTTCTATCACCCAGGTTCAAGTGCAGTGGTGTTATCTCGGCTCGCTGCAACCACTGCCTCCTGGGTTCAAGCAATTCTCCAGCCTCAGCCTCCTGAATAGCTGGGACTACAGGGGCATGCCACCACACCCAGATAATTTTTGTATTTTTAGTAGAGAAGGGGTTTCACCATGTTGGCCAGGCTGGTTTCTAACTCCTGGCCTCAGGTGATCCATCCACCTCAGCCTCCCAAAGTGCTGGGATTACAGGTATGAGCCACCATGCCCAGCCATACCTTTATTTATAAGCTGACATCACCAATGTATAAAGTAGAAAAAGAAAATGTTCAGTTCATAATGAAGGGCTTGTAATGGGTACTATAACGATATGCTTTTGAATTACCCTATTTGTTGACATTATATGTTTATGATACAAAGCTCCTGCTTTGCCTTATTTCCTGCTGTGAAATTCAAACTTATTTGCAGAAAAAGTAAAGAAAAAAATTTCCCAAGAATATTAATGTATTCAGTAAAAGCCTGAGCATTTCCTATGAAGTACACAATTATTCCTAGAACAGAATCTTGACCAGAGAGCTCTCCTCAAATTTTGCAGGAGCTTTCCTCTCATTTGGACATCAGCCTTCCTGCCGTCTTTGGCCTTGGCACATGTGGGAGTGTGTGTATGTGCAGGAAAACTGTCATTCATTGCCATTCCCAAAGACTTTCAAAAACCCAACAGAGATTTAAAATAGTTCCTTTTGTCCAGTTCTGTTATGAAAGTGGAATTTTGAATCTGCAGAAAGCAAATTTGAGACCCATTTAAAATTTAATAAATAACCATAATATATTAAACGTCAAATTATAATAGTGTGATGTTATTGAATTAGGGCAAATACACCACACTGTGAACTCCTTAATAAATTATGCATGAGGCTTTCTGAATTGTTTACCTCAATTTGGACAATTTCAGAGATTAAAGAGTACTGTGTAATTTAGTTTGTAGTTTTAGGGCATAATGGGGAGAAGAGAAACATAGCTTGTATTTGTTCCAGCTTATTTTTGTATTAGTGTCTTACTTCACAGTTGTGTTTGAAAACATGTATTTATTTATTTACATTAATATTGCTTATCGTTCAATGTTTTCAGAAGTAAATCAACTTCAATAGAAGTTAAAAATGAAAGCTTCTTTTGGAAATAAATGTGATTACTCCCACAAATCTTATCTATCTCTTGACTCTTTGCAAGACAATTGTCTACTCATGCATTTATTTTCAAAATCATCTGCTTCAAGCTTTAACATCAGAGCAAAATGTTTCTTGCTCGGAAACAATGAGAAATAGTAGTGTGTGTGTGTGTGTGTGTGTGTGTGTGTGTGTGTGTGTGAATTTTCCCTGGAGGAAGAAGAGTTGGATGTCTAAAACAGGCAAAATAAAGCACAATAAGGTAAATGTTTTCATAGAGATACTTAATTATTTGACGGGTCTTTGCTGCATATGAGGAAAGTAAGCATCAGGGTAGAGAAATATGAACTCCCTCTGCTAAAAAAGAACAGAATTGCTGGTGGGAACCTGGCAGCAGCTTAGGTATAGGGACTCAGAATTGGAAGCACAGAGAACCTGTAAACAATTGCCTCAAGAAAATATATTTTGTCTTTTGTCAACTTGACTTGGTGGTAAGTTAAGATGTAAGTATCAACCCAATTTTTCAGTCCATCTGCATTCTAATATATATGTTCATGCACCAGTGAATCGCAATTATTCTTGTTCATGTTCAGAGCTGAGATGTGTCCCAGCTTTGTGTTCTGATTCACCAGGTATTAGCACTTCTCTGTCAGCAATATCAGTGTGCTTCTCTGAGGGGTGTACTGCACCATAAGTTTTGCCCTGGTCCTCTCCTAAGGAGAGAACATAGTTTTATGGTACAAAACTATCTCAAGAGGGCTGGTAATTGTAGTCTTCCTGTGTGCATAGCAAACAGGTGAAAAAAAAAAAAAAAACACAAATTGATAAATAGTATCCATCTCTGCCATACCCACCTTCAGTTTGAAACTTTGACACCTCATTTGGCAGAGCCAGTATTGTAGGCCCATCAAATTATTTCTTTTTTTGTCCTTAAATAGGAAGACTACATTTCTCAGAACTCTTACATTTTCTTAGGATAACATGACAAAGTCTGGCCGATGAACATGGACAGGCATGATGTATACCACAAAACTCTCCAGAGAGATCACTGATATCTCTCTCTCTCTCTCCCCCCACCCCCGACTCCCTGAGTTACAGTAAAGGCAGTCTGAAGATTTAAGCCACTATAAGTAAATTTCTCAAGGCTCTTTCTAAAATGCTATAGATGGCCCTTCACAGTGAGTGGATTTGGCATTGAAAACAGAGAAAGGCAAAACTTCGCTAAGCACACAGCCAGTGATGTAAATTCATCACAGTCTACTGATAATCTAAAAAACAAACAGCAACAACAACTCATCCTCGTGTCCTCATTCATTCCTGTGTTGACTGCAACTGATACAATCCATGATACTTTTTAGGCTCTGGGTAAATATTTGGTGAAGGGCAAAGGCAGTCTGGATAGAAAAAAATAAAAGTCTCACTCTTGAGCAGATGTTATTCTGGAGGATAAAAAAAAGTAGAGAGATAACATCTCTGTATTTTTACAAAGGTTTCTTTTAAAAAAACAAAAGTTATTTCTGCCTTTCCTATTTGTGAGTCAGCAAGGGTTGGCTGGTCTAGTTGAACACGTCTCTGAATTAGAACCAGGTCTGGCCCACTTTTCTTATTCTTCTGGGCTGAAGGGAAAATGTTGCATAACTTTTTCATGGCAATGACAGAAGTACAAAGTGGCAGGTGAAATCACACAAACACATTTTAAGCCCCCACTTGCATCATGTTTGCAGTGACCCATTGGCCAAGTTCAAAGCCATAGACAAAAGAAGTAGCCTTCACCTGCTACCAGACCATGGCAAGGTGGTGGATGTATAATGCTTCATGTTATAGGAGAGTTAAGAAGAGTTAATATAGGCCAGGCGCGGTGGCTCATGCCTGTAATCCCGGCACTTTGGGAGGCCGAGGCAGGTGGATCATGAGGTTAGGAGATCGAGACCATCCTGGCCAACATGGTAAAACCCTGTCTCTACTAAAAATACAAAAAAAAAAAAAAATTAGCTGGGCGTGGTGGTGGGCACCTGTAGTCCTAGCTACTTGGGAGGCTGAGGCAGGAGAATCACTTGAACCCGGGAGGTGGAGGTTGCAGTGAGCTGAGATCGCACCACTGCACTCCAGCCTGGGTGACAGAGTGAGGCTCTGTCACAAAAAAAAAAAAGGAAAAGGAAAAGGATGATGACCAATAACTTAATCTACAGTATGTATTGAGAACTTAATTTATAAAACAAAATATCAAAAAATGGAAGGTATCGGGAAATAGAATAAGACAGTAATAAGAAAAAAAAACAAAAAAAGAATCAGATGGTGAAATGTGGCTTCACTCTGTTATCTTTGTTTTCTCAGAAAATTTATTTAACTCAATTTCTTCACTTAATAAAAGACTTAATAATCTAGACTTAAAAAAAATAGTTTTAACACTTAAAGTTCCTGACACATAGCAGTGGTTTGATAGTTGTTAGTTCCGCAAACTTAGGACTGAGAAGCAAATGAATACTTGACTCCAAATTTCAGTCTTTTAACCAGGATGCAAAATTCATGCGCTTGATATGCCCATCATTATTGATAGGGCCAGCCTCATTCATTCTTTTTTTTTTTTTTTTTTTTTTTTTTTGAGACAGATCTCGCTCTGTCGCCCAGGCTGGAGTGCAGTGGTGTGATCTCGGCTCGCTGCAACCTCCCCCTCCCTAGTTCAAGCAATTCTCCTGCCTTGGTCTTCTGAGTAGCTGGGATTACAGGCACCCACCACCACGCCCAGCTAATTTTTGTATTTTTAGTAGAGATGGGGTTTCATTATGTTGGCCAGGCTGGTCTCAAATTTCTGACCTCAGGTGGTCAGCCCACCTCAGCCTCCCAAAGTGCTGAGATTACAGGCATGAGCCACCGCGCCTGCCCCAGCCTCATTCTTGCAATGGATATGTTTATCAATGTATTAAAATGTCAGTGGTTTAATACAAAATTAAAAAAATCCTGTGGCGGTGCATTCTACTTCTGCACTCATTTTCAAACCCATTTTCAGCACGTAGATTGTGCCATCCTCAGCACAAAGCTCAATCTCAGTTTTATGACACAAAACTATCTCAAGGAGGCTGTTAAGTGTAGTCTACCTGTGTGCTTAGGGAGGAGGAGAAAAACACACATATGGGTAAGTAGTAGCAGTCTGCAATACCCAGTCCCTTCCATTTGAAGCTTTGGTGATACCCTAGACTCCTCATTTGGCAGAGCCAATATTGTGTGCTCATCAAATTATTTCCTTTTGTCCTCAACAAATAGGAAGACTACATTTGCCAGAACTCTTGCATTTTCATGGGATAATATGAGGAGGTCTGGCCAGTGTGCATGGACAGGCAGGATGCACAACACAAAACTCCCCAGGGAATTCCCTGATCCTTCTCTTTCAGCTCTTTGGCTGGTTGGATGCAGAACCCTGTGGGGGATTTTAACAAGACACAAGAGCCGGGCGCGGTGGCTCACGCTTGTAATCCCAGCACTTTGGGAGGCCGAGGCGGGCGGATCACGAGGTCAGGAGATCGAGACCACGGTGAAACCCCGTCTCTACTAAAAATACAAAAAATTAGCCGGGCGTGGTGGCGGGCGCCTGTAGTCCCAGCTACTCGGAGAGGCTGAGGCAGGAGAATGGCGTGAACCCGGGAGGCAGAGCTTGCAGTGAGCCGAGATTGCGCCACTGCACTCCAGCCTGGGCGACAGAGCGAGACTCCGTCTCAAAAAAAAAAAAAAAAAAAAGACACAAGATAAGGGCAATGTTACAAAGTAGAAGGGCTCAGGATCTCTAAATAACTACGTGGAAGACCACTCACCAAATATTCAATTAGACAGGCTGTGTCAGGGACATCAAACACATTTTTATTTTTTTAAATCATTGATGTATGTGTGTTTGTTACAGTAGCTAGTATTAAGACAATAGAGAAAGCTACCTTGAATTAGAAGTTGGCAAAAACAAAATTCTACCAGTTTCAGTCTCAGCAGTCACCACAGTAGACAGAAAGGACACTAACATCAGAGGCTGGGAAAATGTCAATGCATGATATAAATGAGCAAAATATTTGGTAAGCACGTAGGCCCTGTTAAGTTGAGAATCATACCATATAACTGTTGAGCTCGTGGTTGGAAAACAGAATATTCATGGTCAACATAGGGGGAAGAAAACAAAAACAAAAACCAGGTAATTTGTAAGCTGATGCAAAGCTAAGTAAAGAAAATCCAGACACTCAGGATCTTGTTGAATTAGAAAACCTGATTGTTTCTAGAATCGAAGAGATGGTATCTTCAAAGGACATGAGTGACATGTGAGTGAGAAAACTCTGGCAAAACTTCTCTGTTAAACAAAGTGACTCAGGGCATGGACGTGATTGAAGTGTGACCTTCTCAAGTGCTCCTCCTGGTGTTCTCAAGGTTACTGCCATTAATTTGAGAGAAAGCAAGATGTAAAAAAATATAAAACAAAACAAACAGCCAAGTTTGGGAACCATGCCCAGGAATCATGCCCACTTTGATTGTGGTTAACTAAGCGTTGGACTGATAGCTAGCAAGGGGATCACAAGCATACCATGTGTTTGAAAGACCTGTGTTTTCAAACAAAACACAAGCAAGGACTTAAAATGCTTTTGATTTTCCAAACGGTAAAATAATTTCAGATTGCAAAACTCCCAGAAGCAGAAAGCAGATTCCACAGACTATAAGTTTCCCAAAGAAGGCATATTCCTTAAAATCCATTTCAGACATGGCCAACAAAGGAAATGTATTCCCAGAGCTAAGAACCAAATGGAACAACAGACAGACCAGTTTTTCTTTGAGAAAGACCAGAGTCTAATGAATGAATTTCCCCAGGGCACAGGGAAACTTGACCATTCCATTGTCCTTCCACAAGGTACTTCAGAGATTCCACGGAACATCAACTACTATATATCTCAACTACATCAACTACTGTATGTTTCCTATTTTCCCTAATTTGAAGGCAAGTGCCAACTATGGGGTTCCTTTTTGGGTTCTGCCAACATGTATCAAGTAGGAGACTGGGGGCAAACAACTTGTATTATTCTGTTCATAGGTTGAGAACCAGGAAAGTCATATCCAAATCTGATAGAGGGCACTGCATTTCACCAGGAGATCCTGGACTTATGATTGGATGAATTCACTGAATGAGATTTGAGGTTGTAACTCTTTTGAAGAGGAAGTAAAGAGTTCTATAGGAGGGAGGAAAATGAAACAGAAGGATAGATCACATAATTTCTTTCTTCCCTGTTCCCCTCATGCTATTTTCTTCACGAGAAAACCTTCTTCCCCAAATTTCTGACCAAACCCCTCTAAGTTTTTTAATACTAAACCATCCCTTCCATAGAGCATTTCCCCTACAACTGGAAAATGTTATCTGTCCTTCCACTAGAAGCCCACAACAGTCTATCTGTGTCTTTTTACAGCTCATCGACATCAAGATTAACTATCAAGAAGTGGTGTGGTTTAGGCCTTATTCTCTCACTTTTCTGAACTTCAGTTTCCCCAACTATATAACATGAATATAAACATCAAGATAATGGGAATATAGGCCGGGTGCGGTGGCTCATGCTTGTAATCCCAGCACTTTGGGAGGCCGAGGCGGGCGGATCACGAGGTCAGGAGAACCAGACCACAGTGAAACCCCGTCTCTACTAAAAATACAAAAAAATTAGCCGGGTGTGGTGGCGGGCGCCTGTAGTCCCAGCTACTGGGAGAGGCTGAGGCAGGAGAATGGCGGGAACCCGGGAGGCGGAGCTTGCAGTGAGCCGAGATTGCGCCACTGCACTCCAGCCTGGGCGACAGAGCAAGACTCCGTCTCAACAACAACAACAAAAAAAGATAATGGGAATATAGTAAGAATTAAATGAAATAATTATGAAATTATTCAAAGGAAGAAAGGAAGACACCCAGTTACTATGTTTCACCCTATCCACTGCTTTTCAAGACAGAAAGATCTCTAAGATTTTTTAAGAGGCGTAGCACATATGAGCTCTCAATAATGTTATTTTAAGAAAATTAGGCTGGGTGTGGTGGCTCACGCCTGTAATTCCAGCACTTTGGGAAGCTGAGGCAGGAGGATCACGAGATCAGGAGTTCGAGACCAGCCTGGCCAACATGGTGAAACCCTGACTCCACTAAAAATACAAAAAATTAGCTGGGCGTGGTGGCACATGCCTAAAATCCAAGCTACTCCAGAGGCTGAGGCAGGAGAATCGCTTGAACCTGAGAGGCGGAGGTTGCAGTGAGCCGAGATCATGCCATTGCACTCCAGCCTGGGCGACAGAGCAAGACTCCATCTCAAAAAGAAAAAGAAATTTAATTAAAATGTCTTCACTAAAATATATTTTGAACTATGGTTCAGACTTGATAGTCTTTTATAGCATTTCTCAGGTAGACAGTCCTTTGGTGTGCTGAGCACAGCTGAGACTGTCTCAGGTGCTCCAGGCTTAATGAGAAACTCTGTCCCCCTCCTGCATATATGGTGTGATGTCCTCTCATGATGTTTAACAAGACAAAATAAATCACAGAAAAAAATGCTGAAGTTTCAGGGAAATGGTAAACCAAAGAAAAAAAGAGAACAAAATAATTTATTTCCTCTGTGGGTTTGTGTGTGTGTGTGTGTGTGTGTGTGTGTGTGTTCTAGCAGTTTCCTTTACTTATTTTTAAAGGTTATCACCTGCTTCTCTCTGGCTAAAAATAAATTAATGAAAAATTTTTCCAGAAGGCTTTTCTTTGAAAACTCTAAAACTGCAGTGAATTATGCCTAGACTGAGGTTTTTAAAGCTGAATAACAACCAGAGAAAGGTAAGACTGGGTGAGGAACGAGGAGGAGAAGGGCATCATGTCTATCTTGGTAGCAAAGTCACATTCTTATCACAGCCCTGACAGCTGCTCTGATTCACACATAGATGACAACGAAGCTGTGATTAAACTCATTGTTTTTGGTTTGGTTTCTATTCTCATCTTTTTTTATATACCCAGATGTTTGGCATCTTGGAGTGAAAGCAGACGACTAAGTTTTTATGGATGCATGTGTAGAAATATACATGCAGGCATTGGAGAGATTTCTCCCGTATCCTGTGGAATGGCATGGTCATGGAGATGTCAGGGGGGCCACTTCTGGTGTACTGCAATCTCCTGTCCACCTCCACCTGGGCCTCCAAGGCCCACACACACACAAATCAGTACATTTCTCTGCATTTATGCATCGCAACTTGTGTCTGTAACCGTAGAGCAGGAGAGATTTTGTAGTGAGATGGAAATAAAATGGAGGCAGATTAGGATAGTGCAACCTCAGTTTTCTGTCACATTCTGGTGACCTGGGTAACATGGGCCAGCCAGTGGAAGTCAGAAGCTATTGCAAATATTCAAGAGATATTTTCAGAGGCTCTAGGCATTTGCTAAATTGTTCACGCCAGGAGGATCAAATGAGGCATTAAGTAAACTAGAAAATAGTTGTCCATCCTTCAGCAGGGAATTCAGACAGGGGCTGCAACCCTGCAGAACGGAAACCTAGGAGAAGGCATGTACCAGTCCAGGCAGTGGGAGTGGTCTGTCCTGAGGGGCTGGTCATGGGTTGCTCATTGTCTGTGGAAATGCGGAAACAATGACCCTGACCCAGTGTCAGTCTGTTCGTTACAATTACAATGTATCAGACTTTCTAAACACCATCAGTGATAAAGCACTCTCAAAACAAAACAAAAATAAAACTACATATTTTCTTCAAATTTTACACAACTGCTACTGCTGTTGTTGCTTTTGAAGTACACATACACAGTCACAACACAGATTGGCTTCAAATTAGTGCATTTTTCAAATTACTTTTCTTTAAATAAACATGATGTTCTCTAAGGAGGTGAAATTCTTAGAAATCTTGGAGAATCAGGTCCTGATATACATGGACTGAGATACACATAAGGGATTCAAGAGTGAGTTTGTGAAGATTCAAAATCATTGAGCTTGCTCTGGGCGTACTTCATGTTCCATCCCATGTGTCACGTGACAGCCGAGGATTCAAGGTGACCTTGATAGTACAGATTGCAAAGAAAAAGACAAAAAAAATGAGATAATGAGAAATGCTATCTCTCTCTCTCTCTCTCTCTTTTTTTTTTTTTTTTTTTTTGTGATGGAGCCTCGCTCTGTTGCCCAGACTGGATGCAACCTTGGCTCACTGCAACCTCCGCCTCTAGGGTTCAAGTGAATCTCCTGCCTCAGCCTCCTGAGTAGCTGGGATCACAGGTGTGCACCACCATGCCTGGCTAATTTTGTATTTTCTAGTAGAGACCCAACATGTTGGTCAGGCTGGTCTCAAACTCCTGACTTCAGGTGATCCGCCTGCCTCAGCCTCACAAAGTGCTGGGATTACAGGCATGAGCCACCACGCCTGCCCTAATGCTGTCCTTCTTAGTGACCACTTGCAGGTTTCATTTATGCTTAACGTTCACTACGGTGAAGCACTGTGTGAATTGTGAGGTGTAAGATTTCTGTTTGGTGGGTGCAGATTTTAGTTCATATGTCAAATATTTAATTAAATTTATAACATTTGAAAATTGCATTTTGATCTCCATTATGGTTATTTTAGAACTAAGGAACAATACAGAAAATAGTGATTATAATGAAAAGCAAGTTTGCCAAAAAGAACCAGGCTGTGCAAATGCCTTCTGGACTCCATGGCTTGGGAACACCAGAGCTGATTTCATTCGCTTAGTCATAGAGCTGTCTAAGCAGGTAGAAGCAGTGAGGCTTGCCCACTCAACTTGATGAGTGGGAGAAAAGGAGTGGGAGGCAGGGCAGGAGAGGAGAAGTAGGGGGATTGATGGGTGGTGCCTGCAGGTGGGAACTGGGTTTGTGAAAGCCATGACTCCTTTGGGTATTCTGCAAAATGACTAAAGAGGTCTTTGAGAAGTGCTTTAAGTCCCGATCTTCCAGTGATGTGCTGCCGGGCAATGGGTTTAGATCCATCAACCTCCTCCTTTATAAAAACCATAGCCTTCATGTGTCTGGACTTTCTCTCTTTCTAGTACTCACCCATACATTATCTCACAGGCACTTACAGCAAGTTGGTCAGGCTCCAAGAACCCAAACTTCTGAGGCAAATAAGGCCTTGAGAAACATTATTTCAATAAACAGAGCTAATATATATTGAGAAATAGTATATTTCAGGTGGACATTCTTCTAATTTAAAAAGTGAAAAAACCTGAAATATGGAGAATTTAAATAATTTCTCAAGGATGTATAAAGTTATTCATGTAGGAAGTAGCTGTGTAGGATTTTATCTCAGGGACCCATTCAAGGATGTGTTCTCTTAAACAAGTAATCTTTTTGATTATTGATATGATTTGGCTGTGTCCCCACCCAAATCTTATCTTGAATTGTAGCTCTCATAATTCCCAGGTGTCATAGGATGGACCCTGAATCATGGGGTGCGTTTTTCCCATGCTGTTCTCATGATAGTGAATAAGTCTCATGAGAACTGATGGTTTAATAAAAGGGATGTTCCACTGCACATGCTCTCTCTTGCCTGCCACCATGTAAGATGTGACTTTGCTGCTCATTCACCTTCAGCAATGATTGTGAGGCCTCCTCAGCCGTGTGCAACTGTGAGTCAATTAAACCTCTTTCCTTTATAAATTGCCCAGTCTCAGATATATATTAGCAGCATGAGAACAGATGAATACAACTATCATAAAAATGCTGCTTTTAAAAATATTTCCCCCCATGTCTTTCCCATTTAAGATTTAACATTTTATTAATGCAACTGTAATATCTTTCCCAACACTACATTGGTGCATCTGCATTCCATAAGATTTTGTTCAAGTAAGGTCATAGTATCTCCTTAGTCCCAATGTACATGGCTATATAGTATACTAGGCTAAATAGTACCAGTCCTAGTCATAACAATCCACAATTCAGATCACTTCATTTAGTAGTCATAGTCTTCTCAGGGCTGGAAACATGGAAACACTCAACACAGCACTGAAGTATCATAGTTTTTGAAAGATTGATTTTCTACCCAATCTAAGACAAACCAAGGGAAATAACAGCTTACTGCCTCCTCCAATCCAGGAAAATGTTGCAAGCAACCTAGTGAACTTGACAAAAATATAGATATTTGCTTCTCTTTACCTTCCAGATTCTCATATGTCAGTGTTATCTCCTGGGTCCCATCCCATGCCTCAAAGCTCTTTTTGTTGTATAACTTTTTAAAATTTTGTTTACTAAATTTGCTTATTTAAGTTTGTTCTCTTTCTCTTAGACATGAGTATAGTATTTACATTTTACTATCCCATTATTCTACATTTGAAATTTTTTAATCTATACCAAAATCCTAATGTTTTCCATATTTCTCTTTCCGGATCTTACCTGACAACCCCTGTAGTAGTCAGTTTATGCTGCAGCAACAAATAACCCCAACCCCTCAACCCAGTGACTTATGAAAACAAAACTCCTTTATTTTCACCCCCAGGCCAACAGGGACATTCTCTTATTCTAGTTATTTATGACTGCAGCAGGTGGAAGCATCATTCAAAAATGTAAGAAGCAAACAAGGTGAAGAGAGCAAGACACATTATTCACTGACTATCAAAGCTTCATTATTGAAGTGACTGACACAAGTTCTCTTCATTTTTATTGGTCAGATTAAGTGACATGATTGTGCCTGATTTCAGTAGGAGTGAGAAAGAACAACCTATATTGTGTGCCATTGTGAACAGCCCTCACTGCTGGGATAATCACGTGATTATTCACTGTTATAAACCAATGATAGAAAGGGAAAGTGACACGTCACTCAACTTTAAAGCCTTTCAGTAACCTAAATTCAAAGAAAAACAATAGAAATACAAACTTCGAAATAAACATCCCAGTTCTTTCTGTAATATTATATCCCAATGTAGCAAACCTTTTTGGATTCATAGTTTGCATAGTCCATTTGATATTCTAGGAATTATAATAATATTTTAAAACTATATAATGCTTTACCTGCTTCTCAAATTTTCAGGTTTCTGCTCTTTGATACCAATATTACACAGCTCATAACACACCTTATTGGTAGTCAGGATTGCACATACAAGGTCCAGGCTGCGTAGTAAATCAGGTGTGATATCTGCCCTCTCCTTAATTAAGTTTTCTAGTTTTTACTCTATTAAAGCATCATCAGACTATGGCTTCTGAGGTTTCAGAATCTGCTAACACTGCATTACTGAGGGAAGCAGGTGATACTAATGGAATAAAGATGGGGAGGAGAGGAAGACTGATGTAGAGGGAGAGGCCTGGATGATCGAGATTGCATTAACACAAAGGGGATGGGAGAGGATATGGTGGATGGTGTAACCGTCAGAAATACAGAGCAGGTGGTTCCAGGACGGAAGAGCAATCATTGTAATACGGGTGTTTCCATGTACACCTGGAGGTAAAGCAAGGGAGATGGGGGAGCACAGGCACAGCCTCCTTTTAGACCGTCATGTTTTTATCTAAGCAAGGAGGTAAGAAGACCATTTACAGCAAAGAGCAAGAAGATATAGGCAAGGTCCTTGCCCTCTTACCATGACTTTTTGCCTCTGTGAAACCGGAATCTAGGACCCCTTTCCTTCCTCCTTCCTTCCCTCCTTTCTCTCTTCTTTCCTTCCTTCCTTTAGTTCGATGAATATTTTGAAAATCTTATATTTACTGGATTCTATTCTGGGGGCTTAGGTCCAGCAATGAACTCAACAGACTATGTACTTGCTTTCTTGGGATGGAGATACACACACACACACACACACACACACACACACACACACACACCCTGATATGGCCATGTCCCCATCCAAATCTCATCTTGAATTGTAGTTCCCATAATTTCCACGTCTTGTGGGAGGGACTCGGTGATCTGATGGTTTTATAAGAGGAAACCCTTTCGCTTTGTTCTCATTCTGTCTTGCCTGCTGCCATGTAAGACGTGCCTTTTGCCTTCCACTATGACTGTGAGGCCTCCCCAGCCCCATGGAACTGTGAGCTCTTTAAACCTCATTTTCTTTATAAAACACCCAGTCTCAGGTATGTCTTTATCAACAGCTTGAAAACAGACTAACACACCCCAATACATATATGTTGTAGTCTCATTTATCAATTGTGAAGAAAAAACAGCATAAAAGGACATAGATGATGGGGATGGGAGTTGTCTCTGGAGATGGCAGGTCAGCGGACACCTAAATGAAGTGACAAAGCAGCTGTCATGTAGACATCCGGGGGAAGAGTGTTTCAGGCAGAGCAGGCATCACGGAGAAAACTGGGGATGTGCTCTCTGTATTCAAGGAAGAGTAAGAGGCCAAGGATATCTGTAGCCGAAGAAGCAAGGAAGTCATAAAAAAAAAAAAAAACAGAGTAGGAGTGGCAAGGCCATGCAGAGCACATTAGGAATCCTGGAGTTTGTTCCCATTTTAATGAGAAGACTTTGAAGAGCTTTGAACAGAAGATTAGTATTATTTTCAATTACGAAGATGAAACTGAATGTTGTGTGGACGGAGGTCACCAAGAAGAATTAGACAATTCTGAAAAACCTTCAACACATATATAGGTACCCAGTGAACATTTGGTGAAAAATAAATAAATGAATTATTTATTCCCCGTATTCTTGTCACTTAAAGGTGAAAAAAATTATGTAGGAGCCTGATGCATATTTTCTGTGTGTGCACATGAATGAGTAGGCAACACTTGTCACTGTCTGGCTCCAAGCATCTAGTGCCAGGTTCTCTATTCAAGATAAGCGCTATCTGGAGGGAGGACAGACATGTGACTTGGGTGGGGGCAACTGAAGCCCCCTCTTATTTCTTTGAGTCAGTAATGCAGTGGCATGTAGCCCAGTCCAATCCAAAGATGTGACCTCTGCCAGCTTTCAAAGAATCTCATCCCCTGTTGGCAGTTTGCTGGGGCCTCCAGTTTTCAGTTCAAACTATGAGTTTCCAAGAGCATTTTAACAAATGTCCATCATGCTTAAGATAATGTCGTGGACACTGTTATTGCCATAGCTAGCTCCCTTCCTGTCCCTTTTACCATATCTGTACATTCATCCCTCTGCTTCTGCCTGAAGTGATACTGATTGCACCTGATATATTCAAAAAGATATCTTGGACACTGGAGCTGCATATCAGCTGGTAGGAAGATCCCAAGGTCTGTGAGTTGAGAGTTTTACATATATCCCTACCCTACCCCAAACATACACAGAGCCTACTGTTAATTCTTAATAGCCAATTCATATAACTAACGTGGAAGCCCAGACGCCCAGCTCCTTTTGCTTGAGGCAAGACTAACTGAGGTGTCTGGCACACTGAGAGCTTCCTTCACAATCAGGCTGAACCTGGAGCTTCTCCTGAAATTGCAGCCATGTTTGTCTCTTTTCCATTCCCTTTCATGCTTCAACCACCCCTTTCTGTTTTCTGTTGGTCAGATTTAGAAAAAAAAATATATAAAAGATACCCGGTAAAATTTGAATTTTAGTTAAATAACAATTGTTGCTTTTGTTGCTATAGTTCTTGTTTTTGTTTTGATTTGTTGCAGTACAAGTATGTCTGATGCAGTATTTGTGATAGTTATACCTAAATATTATTTGTTGCTTATATAAAATTGAAATTTAACCAGATATTCAGTATTTTATGTGGTATCCCTAGCTGGAAAGTCTTCCACCCAAAAATCACCTACACCCTTATTCTTTGCTCAGGGTCTGCTTCTGGGAAAATTGTTTCAAAACAAGCAGCTGGAGTCCGTTTCTGTTGTCTACAACCAGTAAAACTGAGGAAGGCAGATGTATTCTGTTTCCAGAGTTATACCATAAGGATAATATATAACCTTTATAGTCTTGTAACAAACAACCATAAAAGTAGATATTGTGTTGGATATTATTTGTTGGCTCCTCCAAATCCATTTTCTACCATTTTCCACTTTTTTCTATGCCCTAAGGGCTGAATGGCTGAAATTTGTATCAGGAATAACCTGTCCTATCCTGCCCTATGACCTCTGAGGTTTTGGGGGTAGGAACCATGGAAAACCCCCACAGGAAGTCTGAGTATGGCAGGCAGAAGATACATGTTTTGGTGTTCATGTACCTGATTCTTTCCCTATCAGGCCAAGGGTTGAAGCAGCTATGCCTCTCTGCTTAAGGCCCCAGCTCCTGTAGGTGGCTTCATCTCCTGCTCTGTTCTCTGTTGATTTTAGTGACTTCTCACTCCTCTTGATCTCTCAAGCCTAGGGGTAATAACCCTCTTTATTTTGTCTAGCCCAAGGATGCTTCACCACCTCTTATAAATTTCCCTTATCTTGGCCCACACCTTTGTAAATATTCCTACATTAATAATCATTCTTCAATCAACACTTAGCCGTGTTTCTGCCAGGGCTACAACTATTCCAAATATTAAAGCATTAAAAACAAACAAACAAACAAACTCACCCAAAGTAGTAGTAGAAATTATTCTTATCTTATTGTAATAACATTTTTATTAATAATATCTGGGATATTACTAATATCCCAAATTTAATTTATTTAATAACTTAAATTAATACATGATGATGTGATAACTTGTTTATTTAATTATTATTTTTTTAAGACAGAGTCTTGCTGTGTCACCCAGGATGGAGTTCAGTGGCATGATCTTGGCTCACTGCAGCCTTCGCCTCCCAGGTTCAAGCAATTCTTGTGCCTCAGCCTCCTTAGGAGTTGGGATTACAGTCAGGCACCACTACACCTGGCTAATTTTTGTATTTTTAGTACACATGGGATTTCACCATGTTTCCCATGCTGGCCTTGAACTCCTGACCTCAAGTGATCCACCCACCTCGGCCTTCCAATGTGCTAGGAGCCACTGTGCCTAGCCTGATAGGTTAATTTAATTAATCTATTATTAATTTATTAATTTAATGTAGATATTATTTTACTTTTAAGCCAATGTTTCCAATTTATGAATAATATTTATATTGCTTTAATAGCAATATTGGAAACCTAAAATATGAAGTTTATTTAACAATTAGAGGAGTTATTTTAAATGTTGCCCTTCATTGATGGTCAGAACATGGACTTTGATGCCAGATAAACATGTGTTTGTTTCTTGGACCAAATTCATAATAAGTATAAAACTTTAGTTACTTTATCTTTACAGATTTCAATTTTGATACCTGCTAACTTAGAATAATTGAACTTACTTTGTGGATGGTAAGTTGTGAAGAAGAAACTAAAAATATATGTAAAGTTCCCAGCACAATCTGGTATTTGTGTTATAGATAGAATAATTGGTGGCCATTTGTATCCACTTACTGGATTTAACCTGAAATTTTCTCTAGTTTTGTGATAGTAGTAATTTGCAAAATTTTTTAATAATTATAAGCACTCTATATGCAATGTATGACCCCATAAATGTAGGCAATCATTATCATTAGGGTGAGAAGAGATGGAAGCCAGACCAGGTACAAGAAAATGGTTTCTAGTCTTTCTCCAGGAGTGTAATAAATTATGAGATCAACTACAACAACAAAAAATAATATTCTTGTGGGAGTTTAGAAAAGGTTAATATTTCTAAGTAAAGAAAGTTTTTGTGGCCATTCACCAGTAATGACCTTAATCTTCCTGATTGCTAAGACCCTTGCTGTCTTCCCCAGCTGAATCCTAATATGTCTTCTTATTCTAATAGGATTCAGCCTGGAATAATTCTGAGGCCAGTACCTGAATGAGGCACACATGTTACCTGCATCCATGTTCCTAGAGGTGGGGTGCGGTGGCTCATGCTTGTAATCCCAGCACTTTGGGAGGCCAAGACAGGCGGATCACTTGAGGCCAGGAGTTCCAAAACAGCCTGGCCAACATGGCAAAACCCTGTCTCTACTAAAAATACAAAAATTAGCTGGGTATGGTGGCAGACACCTGTAATCCCAGCTACTCAAGAGGCCGAGGTAAGAGGCAAGAGAATGGCTCAAACCCAGAAGGCAGAGGCTGCAGTGAGTCGACATTGTACCACTGCCCTCCGGCCAGGGCGACAGAGTGAGACTCTCTCAAAATACATATACATATACGTATATATATATACACACATATATATACATATACATATATATATGTATATGTATATATGTATATATATACATATACATATATATATATTCTACATCAAATATATATATACACATATATGTATATATATAAGGAGTATATATGTATGGAGTATATATATACACATATATGTACATATATAAGGAGTATATATATGGAGTGTATATATATATGAATGTATATATAATATATATGGAGTATATATATGGAGTGTATATATATATACATATATACACATATACATGTATATATACATATATACACATATACCTGTATATATACATATATACACATATACATGTATATATACATATATACACATATACATGTATATATACACATATATACATATATACACACATATACCTGTATATATACGTATATATATGTGTGTGTGTATATATATGTGTGTGTATATATATATATACATATGTGTATATATATATATATATACATGTGTATATATATATATATACATATGTGTATACATATGTGTATATATATATATAAGGAGTACTAGGGATTCCTGAGCCAGGAAGCAAGGATGCAGTTCTTTTTTAAAGTCATGATTTTATTACATCAAAGGCAAGCATGTTCTGGGGTTAGAATCCAGGACAAAGGATGTATTTATCCTTTTTCACTTCCCTGTGTTCACAGTATCCTTCTAATACTGTGTTAACCCTTTCATCATACAGATTAAGAGAGAAATATGATTCTCACATATACCTCCTCCATCATAATATGCTTTCTTAGCTCTGTTGCCTTAAAGACGATGTTCAAGCAATCCACCATGGCACACATTCACCTATGTAGCAAACCTGCACATCCAGCAATGCACACCAGAACTTAAAATTAAAGTAATTTAATGAATAAATAAAGATGATATTCAGACTCATTTTCATGACAAGCGTAGAGCACCTTTGATGTAGAATTCCTGTCTACCTCTCCTGCTCCCTTTCTTAAATCAATATCCCAAATGTCTTCATGCCAACCTGACTAGTCATTGTCACTCTCCAACCTCACAAGCGTTCAAACACACAGTTGGTGACCATGACTACCTCTGCATCCCCTCATTTCTCCTCCATGAAACAGATTATTGGAACTGTTTTCTTTTTCTTTTGTGATGGAGTATTGCTCTGTTGCCCAGGCTGGAGTGCAGTGGTGTGATCTCGGCTCACTGCAGCCTCTGCCTCCTGGGTTCAAGTGATTCTCCTACCTCAGCCGCCCAAGTAGCTGGGATTATAGGCGCACGCCAGTGTGCCTGACTAATTTTTGTATTTTGGGCAGAGACAGGGTTTTGCCAAGTTGGCTAGGCTTGTCTCAAACCCCTGACCACATGTGATCCACCTGCCTCAGCCTCCCAAAGTGCTGAGATTATAGGCATGAGCCACTGCGCCTGGCCTGAACCTTTTTTTTTTTTTTTTTTTTTAACGGAACTTATAGGGAGTCACATTCTTCCTTTGGTTAAGTTTCCCATGCTTCATATCCCCACCAAAATAGTAAAGCCTCTACATCCACCATCAGGGCCTACATAGAGGAAAGACAGGAAATTTGTTCCCCTATTAGGCCAGCTGTTTCCAGTGATCCCTTCAAGCAGCATGCTGCAAGCATAAGCAGCCTGTCTGCTCCATACCATCTCCTTCAAAAACTTTGGCACACCAGTTGAAAGGCACGGGAATCATCTTCTTGCTATTTTGTCAGGTGTGAAATATCATGAAATAAGTTGAAAATTATTTTCTCTAGGCTTTCAATGAACAAACAAAATGAATCCTGGAAGTTCATCTGTGGTCTTGCGTAGCTCACCGGCATGTCTTCAGCAAGATTTAGGTGTGAAAAGCTTACACAGGGAGAGTTTCCATGAAATTGGAAACTTTATGGAAGCTCAAAGTTGCCCAAGGAGTCAGAGGTCACGCCTGCCTCCCATATCTGCGTTTTTAATGTACACACACCTAAGAGCTGTCAGAGATCAGCAAATTAAGAGGTTGGTGTTGGAAGCAAAAATCAGTAAGATGAGAAAGAAAACTCCAGTGACAATGCACCTGGATTTTTGTAGACAAAATATTTCATTGGAAGAAGGTGGGGACTAGTATCGGCTCAGAAAGCAAGGTCCGGTTTTGATGGGGAAAAGGGATCAGTTCTGGAGGCAGGAAGGTGTCATCTCCAGATGAAGAGACCTGTGATGTGCAGGCACTGGTGGCAGGTATGGCATTCACTGCTCCGAGTGGATGTGGGGCTCCCTTTGTTTCAGTCTGAGCCCCAGAAGGGATTTAGTATTATTGGGGAAATTGCTACTGGTGAGAAACTGGCAGAAAGTATGTTTCATGATGCTTTTACGGTAGTCAAGTTTAGCCAAGTCTTAAGGAATAATTCAGATATTAATGCAAAAGAAGGTTTGAGATAGGAGGAGGGGCCGCTGGCACTCTCTGGACTCCGGGTCCTTGGAAGCAGCTCCGGCAGCAGCCTCTCCTCCCATCTCTCCTTAGAAAAAGTAGCTGCAGGTCCAGGGAGCCTTTGTCTCCTCAACATACATACAGGCGTCTGTAAATTAGATGTTCGCTGTTAAGTTTGCAGATGGAGGATTCTAGATAGCCAGCAAGGATTGAATAGCGCATGTGATAAATGCACCCTAAACATCTTTCTCTGGTACTTCCTTTTAACTCCGCAAAATCAGATAGCACTAGTAGGAAAGAAACCAAGGAATCTGCTTGCTAAAGTAAAGAGAAAAACATGTTTTGGAGGTGAATACATGGCACATCAGATGGGACATAGGACGAAAACTCTCCACAGCAATGAGGAGTTCACTGAGTCTATATGCCCCCATGGAAAGAGACAGTGGAAGAGCTGAATGCCCAGTAGAGTATGTGTGAGTTGAAGAACCAAGCCACTTCCATCACCTTTTATCACAGACATGACTTAGCAAAGGCCTGGTATCCAGGTCCCTCTCACCTCTCTGGGTCTTGGCCCTGATGCCCTCTGCTGTTTTTCTTTCCACCTCCTCTTCTGTCTCCCAAACTCTAAGTCATTTTACAGCTTGTTGGCTTGTGACTGTAATCTGACCTGCAATTTTTGGATTGCTTTTAAATTGAATGTAAATGTTTTTAATTACTAATATGCTCTCTCCAGTAAAACAGTCAATATTACATGCTTTACTTCTGCTTTATACACTTTCTTAACTTCCTGATGGCTATTATGAGTCTGTGTGCCTACCAGTGAGTCTCCCTTCACCTCACCCAGGAAGCCTTTCCTCTCCACCCTGTGATGGTTAATATTGAGTGTCAACTTGATTGGATTGAAGGATGCAAAGCATTGTTCCTGGGTGTGTCTTTGAGGTTGTTGCCAAAGGAGATTAACATATGAGTCAGTGAACTCAGAGAGGCAGACCCACCTTCAGTCGTGGTGGTTATCCTCAAATCAGCTGCCAGCAAGGCTAGGAAGAAAGCAGGCAAAGGAACGTGGAAGGACTAGACTGCCTGAGTCTTCCGGCCTCCATCTTTCTCCCGTGATGGATGCTTCCTGTCCTCGAACATCAGACTCCAAATTCTTCAGCTTTTGGGCTCTTAACCTTACACCAGTGATTTGCCGGGGGCTTTTGGGGCCTTCAGCCACAGACTGAAGGCTACACTGTCAGCTTCCCTACTTTTGAGGTTTTGGGACTCAGACTGGCTTCCTGGTTCCTCAGCTTGCAGATGTCCTGTGGTGGGACTTCACCCTGTGATCGTGTGAGTCAATTTTGCTAATAAACTCTCCTTCAGGTATTCACCTATCCCAATAGTTCTGTTCCTTTAGAGAACCCTGACTAATACAGCCTTAATATAAACTGAGTGATCTTGTTATGAGTTCCCACAGAAAAGCATTCCTATATACAGCATAGCTCTTATTACACTGCATCTTTCTTGAAAACAGGGGTTAGTATTTTATCTGTGTCACCAATACCTATTATGGTGCTTGACACATATACATACTGTTTATCTATCTATCTATCTGTCTGTCTGTCTGTCTGTCTGTCTATCTATCATCTATCCATCCATCCATCCTCTTCTCCCTCTCTATTTAGTTTTAAGGATTCTGAAAACAGAATATTCAGATTATGCTGAGAAATTGTGCCATTCAGCAGATGATGAAAGAAGCTGAAGCCTGTTAATTTAGAAAAGTTAAACCATTTGAGGACACAATGTTTTTGTAATGCACCATTTCATAATAGAGCAAACTATTTCACTTTTTCTCCCTAATTGCATGCACTGTATTTTTTACTGGACCACGCACTCCTTAGGAGCAGAGAGCCTGCTTCCTACTTCTGCATTATGAAGTCTCCAGAGCCCTGCAGGTGGTATATGTGCAGTAAAACTATTATAAATGAATAAAATATCTGAAGCCTTGGGGGTAAGTTAGCATGTTTATTTGCTTTTCAAAATGTAGAGCTAGATCCCATGGGTGGCACTCAAAAGGAAGAGGACTCGAATTCTCTGAAAGAGGGGATGAAATGACTGGAGTGGCACAAACATCTGATGGACTATTTAGTGAGAGTCATGAGTGTCGGGGTTTGTGGCCATTTGAGACCCCTTTTCAAAAGTACACCCTTCCCTTTGGGGCCATGTGGTTTGACGGTCTCATAACTGCAAGTCCCTGGCACTCTATCAAGAAGAGATTTATTAAATGTAACAGACCAGAATATTATTACATAAAGAACACTGTCCTTTAGCTGTAATCAAATTACCCAGCCATCTGATGGTTTCCCTCATTTCCTGAGCAGTTTCTATTTTCTATTGCCGCTGCTTGGTGAGAACCAGATTTGTGCCTGTCCACCGTGCTGGACACAGCCACATTGGAAATTATATCTCCAATATCAATTGAATAGAAATATCAGAGGACTCAGTACCAGGTGGTTTTTTAGTTTGTTGGATATTTACTGTTATTTTGGTGCTTATTTTTTGGCACACATTTCTCTTTGGTGTTCCAACAAATTTAAAGTAGCCAGTTAGTGACCCTTGATTTTTATCCCACCCTATTACTTCTAGTTTCTGAACAGTTTTTGAAAATCTTTTGAAGTGTTATGTCCAGTGATTTACATACAAGTAGAAGGCTGTGAAGTTGATAGCTGGCTATCACGATGATGGTATGATATAAGAACCCAGGGATACCTAATATGACTCTTCAGCCAAACATGACTCCACAGGTGAAGGAAACATGAAGACATTGAGACATCTGCAAGTTGGAAGCATCCCAGGTGACAATTCACTATTAGGTAGGGCTTTAGACACAACTCCTGGTCAAACTTGAGTAAGCTGTCATGGACACAAATGAATTGCAAGTCTCATATGCTGTATGAGCCATCTATGAATTTGATTCCTTTTAGCCTCATCATCAAAAGCCACACTCTAATTGTTGTCACGACATATTTTGCTCTCTGGGCTAATCCAAAACTGTAACTGGTGTGTCAGACAAGTATTTAACAACACCCGTGAGATCCTGGGAAGTCCTTCATCTAGCTGAGAGGGTCTACCAGGCATCACCTTAATTATTTATGAATTCTTAAATATTTAAGCTTTGACTTCAGGTTTAATTTGACTTAGAGAATTGTATTTCCTAGAGACAGTCTAGCTCAGAAACAGCTTTAGTTTTTACTTGGCAATTTGAAGATCTTCTCTATGTATGTCCTGCTTGTAGACTTACACTATGTACAGTTGATCCTTGAACAACATGGGGTTGAATTGCACAAGACTACTTATACGCAGACTTTCTCTACTCCTGCCACCCCTGATATAAAAGACCAACCCCAAATCATCCTTCACCACCCCAGGCTACTCAACATAAAGATAATAAGGATGTAGACTATATGATGATCCACTTCCACTTAATGGATTGGACATATATTTTCTCTTATGCTGTCCTCAATAAAATTTTATTTTCCTCTAGCTTGCTTTATTGTGAGAATACTGTATATAATACATACAACATACAACATATGAGTTAATCAACTGTTTATATTATCAGTAAGGCTTCCAGTCAATAGTAGGCTATAAGTAGTTAAGTTTGCAGGAAGCCAAAAGTTGTACATAAATTTTAAACTGCATGGGGGGTTGGTTTTCCCTCACCTCCACATTGTTTAGGGATCTGCAGTACCTATGACAACTAGCTGTTATCTACAGCATACTGACTACAGATTTGTTCAGTTAAATGAAAAGTTTATTTGATACTTTTTTTTAACCTTTCAAAATGCTGTAGGCTATGTTTCTGCCATTTACTTTGATACTCCATGAAAGGGACTGCCATTTACCCAGACAGCTCCAAAAGTTACCTCAATGTTTTCCCAGCCTCTGGTGTTTCCTTGCTTTTCAGCTTCTTTCTGCCACTCTTTATCAAAGCCAATGAAAGATACTATGTTAGTTCCCGAGTCCTAGATTCCAACTTCTGTATCAGTTAGCTATTACTGTTTAACAAAAATCTCAAAACCCAATTACTTAAAATTACCATTTATTTAGCTCATGATTCTGTGTTTTGGAAAACGTCTGAGTTCAACCTTTGCTAAACTTTTGGCTTTGCTCTCTTTTATGTCTGTGGCTTGTAGTGGGAAGTTATTCTAACTTGTCCTGGCTCATGTTGTCTTTTATTTTCCAGCAGGCTAGACCATCTGGCCTCCTGATGACTCAATAGCTGATTGCACGTACATGAGTGAGCGAAGCTGGGAAATAAGGATCACCCATTTGAATTTAGATAAAATTCCCAACTCCGAATTTTAAAGCTAAATATGTGGTTGTTGTTTTAAGCCCCAGTATTTAAGGGTGTGAAAGCTAACTCTTATTACTACAGGACATGTCAAAAACCTATAGAACATATACTTCCCAATGTCTGTGGAATTAAGGCAGAAAGGCTACTGATATGTCTGCATACTTAAAAGTCTCTTGTGTATCTATATGGAAACAAGTAAAAATAAATGAGTAATAACTAAATAAATGAATAGGAAGAAAGAATGAGAGAGAATTGGTTAGAAAAAGACTAAAAGAATAAGTGAAGGCCGGAAGTGGTGGCTCACACCTGTAATCCCAGCACTTTGGGAGGCCAAGGCAGGCAGATCACAAGGTCGGGAGTTTGAGACCAGCCTAACCAACATGGTGAAACCCCGTCTCTACTAAAAATACAAAAATTAGCTGGATGTGGTGGCGTGCACCTGTAATCCCAACTACTCAGGAGACTAAGGCAGGAGAATTGCTTGAACCCGGGAGGTGGAGGTTGCAGTGAGCGGAGATTGTGCCACTGCACTCCAGCCTGAGTGACAGAGCCAGACTCTGTCTCAAAAAAAAAAACAAACAAAAAAAAACCCACAAACAATAAGAGAAAAATGACTTGGACATTTCCAGATCTCAATAGAAAAGAACATAGATGCGATGTATGGGTAGAAACAGCAGATAACTTTAATTTCCTTCTCCAGAGATCAACATTGATTGTTGGTTGCATGTCAGAAAGTGTGTATGGGGTTGGGACCTCCATTATTGTTTGGTTGGCTTAACAAGAGGTCTTGAGGAGATGAACTACTAGGACAAGTGTTCAGAAATAAAATTGCATCTAAATTAATGATGACTTTCCCTTGCACGATGGGTCCTTTTTTTGGTCCTGGAAACTGGACTCTTTCCATGAAAACAGAGACACATGGCCCCACTACTACAATGAAGAGCAGTCTTCAGGTACAGTGATCATATCCCCCCATGCACACAAAATTATGTTCTGCAGGTGTAAGGGAAGTATAGGAAAAATACTGCGACAAGATTTTCTTACTACTCCAGAGAACATGTTATCCTTGAAAAACCTAAATTACAGTTCAGACCATAGGCCTATCCGTCAAGTTAATCCCTGAAGAGAATGAAAAGATGAACTTTTAATACAATCATAACTCTCTTCACTCTATCTCTTGCCCTTTCTCTCTCTTGGTGATGACTTTGTTGAACGTTTACATAACGTAACAACTAATCAAATAATCTGTCCTATAAACATTTAAACTTTCTAAAGTTGTTACTAATTACAACCCTACTTTTGCTGCACTAGAATCAGATTAAACGCTATACCAATAATCCAATGCCTTATGATAAAGTAGTAGGTGAATTAGCAAGAAAAATGTGGTTGTGTTTAGATTCTTCTTGTAGGCTCATGGCATATTCTAGCATAAAACATTTACCTTTAAGCCTGGCTTTATGGATCTAGGCTTTTACATTTAGTGGTATGTGTCAACAAAGAAATCTTGTATTTTCCCTCGCATCCAACATTTGCAAATCAGTGGAGAGGTCACATTTAATAAGCCCTACGTTCCAAGTTGGAAAACAATAAACAAAATTAAGTTAAAGTTACCAGATGGTGGGTTAATAGATGCTGAGTAGCAAAAATAACATTGGCCACTATAATTAACATTTTCTCATGCTGAATTATCCTATCTATTAAACCATGCCATAACCAGTGCTCTCTTTTGGTTTAATTATTGCCAAGATGGGCCAGGGACTCTGTAGACACTTGGATTATACAGCACTGCAGCTGTTGTAGCTGGCTCCCTGCAGTGGGTGCAATAGAGTGCCTGCTGAGGGCTGATCCTCCCCTGGAGGAATATTGAAAAAGACAAAAAGATGGTAGTTGTAGAAGACCAGGAGACAGACCTGTTGGAGCTCTCCATTGAGGAGGTGGCTCCGGAGGCATGTGGGGCTAAATAAATCTTGGAAATGGAAAAAACTGGGTTTTTTACAGTAAAGAATATTTGTTTTAATTTCAAACTACAGGATCTTAAAATATATTTCTCCTTTTCATTATATAACCCCCTGCACCATGAAGATTCGTTGTATTGTTTTTATTGATGTAACAAACTTCACTGATATTTACTTACATACAGCTGTAGCAATATTTATTTTAATTATGAATGTACTATTTGGACAGGAATTGGCAGTAGGTCATGACTGCTCCATTTGGCTTCAGCTGGCTCTGGGGGTGAGAACAGCTGGGACAATGTCTCCAGTATCATTCGCTTTGTGGACTCCCCAGCACGGTGGCTTCAGGTAGCTGGACTTCCGGTATGGCAGCTCAGGGTTCCAAAGACACATTCTGAGAGAGTTAGAGAGAGAGAGAAAGAGGTGGAAGATGTAGCCCCTTTTCTAATTTAGCCTCAAAAGTCACAATGCATTGGTTCCACCTCATTCTGTGCATTATATAAAAGTCACTAAAGCAAGTTTATATTCAAGGAAAAAGGAATTATTCCTCACCTTTTTATGAGAGGATTGCCAAACATTTAGAGGTAAGGTTTAAGAGCCCCCACTCTTTGAATCTTAATATGTTAAAATTCTGTGCTTTATATAAGTTTTATTTATCTTTAACCAGATCTTTGGACAGATGCTCAGAACTTATTCTTTAATAATGTCATTTTTAACTGGTGTACCTCTTGGTATAGCTGGATTTTTGTTGAACTACACAATGTGTATTCCACTGTCCCTCTGACAGTTGTCTCAAGTGATCCTGCCGGTAAGATAATTGGGAGGCCATGCTTAGGAAAAAAAAAAAAAAGAAAACATAACAGGAGAATATATCAGGCCACAACTTAAGATACTTTCCAATTAAAAACTTTTAAATGGAGGGCAGTCCATATATAACTTCTATATAAATAATATCAAGATGAGTATTTTATTGAAAGGAGCCATGTCTATTTTCTAATAATGTAGCATGCCAAGTACCTTGGGATATAACCCAAACACACTCAAGAAATGGTTGTTGGCAGGATGTATAGTCCTCTCAAGATAACCATTATAAGGAATGTAACCATTAATATCTATTGAACACTTCCTATAAGCCAGACATTGGTACCTAAGTAGAATCCCATAAATATTTTTGAATGAGGTGAAGCACAAAACAAAGCAAATCAAATAAATAATAATGTATTGTCATTATTTGACAGGCTTCTTCCTGAAGCCCCTTCTGAAGAGCTCCTAGCACAGTGCTGAGCTCTAGAGCCATTTGTGTTTGTGTGTGGTGGGGGGTGGGGGTGCAGATCCCCATGCCACAGCCACAAGGAAAGGCAGAGGGGGCTCAGTAGAGGTACCTGCAGTGGGCCATATGCACGGAAGTGGTAGTGAGATTCCGACTGTTGTTGCTGGGGGAGAACATTTCATGATGGAGAAATCAAGCCCAGAGAGAGTAAAAGTCTTCCTGTGTTCCAGAACTAACTGGTGGAGGAGACAGGATATGCCCACATGGTCTAATTCAAGCCTTTATTTAGTGAGTGGTCTCCAGAGCGGCATGGTCTCATGGCATTGTCTCCAGTGATCCTGCCAGATTTACAGATTGATCTACTGGGGTGTCAAAGTAAAATAGAACAATTTTCATACATATTTTTCTCACATTTTAGAAATAAATTACTTAATATGGTTAAATGTATGCACGAACACATATATAAAGACATTAAGATATATATATACACACACACATACCTATAGAAAAAAATGTTCATTTTTTTAAATTTACATGTATATGTGAAAATGTTTTAAGGTGATCACTGAATTAAGTCATACTTGGTGCTGCCCGCTGGTGTTCTTAAAGTGAGAACCACTTGTTCCAATATTTACATCAAGAACACAAAGGCCGGGCACAGTGGGTCATGCCTGTAATCCCAGCACTTTGAGAGGCCGAGGTGGGCAGATCACCTGAGTTCAGGAGTTCGAGACCATCCTGGCCAACATGATGAAACCCTGTCTCTACTAAAAATACAAAAATTAGCTAGGTGTGGTGGCATGCGCCTGTAGTCCCAGCTACTCAGGAAGCTGAGGCAGGAGAAACGCTTGCACCTGGGAAACGGAGGTTGCAGTGAGCCGAGATCATACCATTGCACTCCAGCCTGGGCAACAAGAGTGAAACTTCATCTCAAAAATAAAGAAATATGCAACATTTTTCTGAATTGGAATATGTGTTCGATTACTCTGAGTAGCTTTCCAGTTGATAGTCAAGTGGCATGATTATTTCAAAAGCTATTAGTTCCTATAGATTAAATTATGTCTAACACTCAACACCCTCAACCCCATTAAAACATCAGGACATTTTATACCATTCTCTCAGCTTTCTCAAGGGCTCCATTAGCATCATGAGAAACTTAACACTGAACTGGCAAGTAATTAAATGAAGCATATGATGAGCTTCTAAAGCCCTGTTTCTTTTTGGAGGAAACCCAAGTGTCTCACCTGAGTTGAAGTATCCAAAGATTTTTGTCATCTGGAAACATTATTCCTGGAGCAGGAAAGATCATATTCTATTGTTGATGAGGGGGATAATAGAAAATGTGCTTATCAGGAAGAACAAAGTTATGTTACCTGGCACGGCTGAGCGTTCACAACCTTTTGTAGCAGAGCTAAGACAATTCACTTCCTTTCAAGACACTGTGAAGCACTTACAATGTGTCAGATCCTATAGAAAGTGAAGAAATAAGCCAAACTCCCTATCTTGAGGGTCTCATATTCTAGCACAAGAGTCATATAAACAATAAAAACTGTATAATGCTGTGTCATAAATTCAAGAATAAATCACTACATAAGGTATGTAACTGTTCCAATTTCAAACGTGACCTACACTTTTTCTGACATGCCCCACTGTTCTGGCATACAAATGTCATCAGAAGACTCAGACACTGTCTTACATAATTGCATCAAGCAATTCATCAAATGCCTTATGGGTTACAATAAAAATATATACAGAAAAGAAGAGGGAAAAATATTATAATATTATACACTTATAATCATCCTCATCCCGTATCTCCTGGAATTAACCACTGTTAGAATCTAGGCATTGTTATTTTCATTTTAAATTTAAAAAGTATATTTTGTCATAACATCATACATGGTTATTAAAAATCGAAAAGCATTAAAACAATGAAATAAATCACTGCAAACCTCATTACTTAAAAGTGACATCAGGTGCTACCATAACAGGTATCTTTCACTCAGCGTGAACAAATATTTAGGGGATTGGATATGTTGAAGGCATGGAATATTTTATAAAGATGGAATTGTCTTTTTCTTCTTTAGCTACTCTTTAATTTGTGCTCTCTTTATTGTCTTTTTTTTTTTTTTTTTTTTTTGCTCAGTAGTCTCACTCATTTTACTACATTTTGCTTATTTCCTTAAGTATTAGATGAGGGGTTCATTTTCTAATATATGTTCCACTCAAGATAGGGTCTACTACATGTTCCACTCAAGATAGGGTCTACTTCGTTTGTTCTTACCAGTTTTTCCTTGTTATTTTTCTAAGCAATACTTACGTTTTTTCTAAGCAATACTCCTATTTGGCTAGGTTGGGATAATAGTTTTTATTTGATTACTTTTAAACTCCTTTTTTTAGTTCATGTCATTCATTTTTTAATACCGATTGGATAACTTTGATTTGTTTAGCACCATGCCAAGTTCTGGTTTTTGTTCTCCATGAGGGAGAGAGATATAAAACAAACAAACAAATAAAATTATTCCAAATATGTACAAAAAGCACAAGCATGGTGCTAAGGAAATAATCATGAAGAGACCTTATTTATATTTGAGGGGAAGAAAATGTTTCTCCGAAGAAGTGAGAATTGAACCAAAATCTAAATAATGGTACTCCCAACACTAGAATAGTGCCTGTAATGTACTAGCTGCTTGATAAATATTTGATGGTTTATAACTCAAAGGATAAATGCTTGAAGGGATGGTTACCCCATTCTCCATGATGAGCTTATTTCACATGGCATTCCTGTATCCAAACATCTTATATACACCCATAAATATATACATCCACTATGAACCCACAAAACTTTAAAAAATATTAAAAAAGAAAAAAAATTTGATAAATCAATTAATGGATAAATACCTTAATATAAGTATTAGAAGAACTTTTAGGGAGAGAGGTCTACAAGTGCCCAGAATATTTTACTGTACTCATATTTACTTATTAATTCTCCTTTTAGTTTTGACATCTTTTATTACTAGAATGATAATGATGATAACTACTATCTTCATAGCTATTATGTATGTATTGACACCGTAAAACAGGCACTGAAATTGTGCCTGGATCTGTGTCCCCACCCAACTCTCATGTTGAATTGTAAACCCCAGTGTTGGAGGTGGGGCCTGCTGGAAGGTGATTTGATCATGGAAGTGTTTTCTCATGGTTTAACACCATTCTCCTTGGTACTGTCATAGTGATAATGAGTCACTGTGAGATCTGGTTGCTTAAAACTGTAAGACATAAGACATGCCTGCTTCTCTTTTGCTTTTCACCACGATTATAAGTTTCCTGAGACCTCCCCAGAATCAGATGCTGCTGTGCTTCCTGTACAGCCCACAGAACTGTGAGCCAATTTAACCTCTTTCTTTATTAACTACCCAGTCTATGATATTTCTTTATAGCAGTGTGAAAATGGATTAAAATAGAAAATTTGTGCCAAAGAGTGGGGCATTGCTATAAAGATACCTGAAAATGTGGAAGTAGCTTGGGAAATAGGTAATGGATGGAGGTTGAAACAATTTGGAAGTTTGGACTCAGAAGAAGACAGGAAGATAAGGGAAAGTTTGGAACTTCGCAGAGATTTGTTGAATGGTTGTAACCAAAATGCTGGTAGTGATATGGACAATGAAGTCCAGGGTGAGGAGGTCTCAGATGGAAATGAGGAACTTATTGGGAACTGTTGTAAAGGTCACTTTTGCTATGTTTTAGCAAAGAGCCTGACTGCATAGTGCCCCTGCTCTAGGGATCTATGGAACCTTCAAATTCAGAGTGATGATTTAGGGTATCTGGTAGAATAAATTTATAAGCAGCAAAGCATTCATGCTGTGGCCTGGAGGTTTCTAACCACCTATGCTTATATACATGAGCAAATAAATGACCTGAAGGTGGAGCTTATATTTGTTTTTTTTTATATTTATTTTTGTTTTAAGTTCCAGGGTACATATGCAGGATGTGCATGTTTGTTACATAGGTAAATGTGTGCCATAGTGGTTTGCTGCACCTATCAAACCATCACCTAGGTATTAAGCCCAGCATGCATTAGCTATTTTTCTTAATGCTCTCCCTCCCCTCACTCCACCCTCCAACAGGCCCCAGTGTGTGTTGTTCCCCTCCCTGTGTCCATGTGTTTTCATTAGTACTTATATTTAAAGGGGAAGCAGAGCATACAAGATTTGAAAATTTGCTGCCCATCCATGTGATTGGAAAGAAAAGCCCATTTTCAGGGGAGGAATTCAGGCAGGCTGCAGAAATATTCTATAAGTAAGAAGAAGCCAAGTGTGAGTAATCAAGACAATGAGGAAAAGGCCTCAAAAGCATATCAAAGACCATTGTGGCAGCCCCTCTAATTACAGACCGAGAGGCCTAGGAAGATAGAATGGTTTTGTGGGCCAGGCCAAGGGCCCCACTACGCTGTGCAGCCTTGAGACACTGCTTCCTGCATCCTGGTTGCTTTAGCTCCAACCATGGCTCAAAGGGGTCCAGGTACACCTGAGACCACTGCTTCAGAGGGTATGAGACTTAAGCTTGGTAGCTTCTACATGGTGTTCAGTCTGCAGGTGCATAGAATACAAGATTTGAGGATTGGGAGCCTCTACCTAGATTTTGGAGGATGTATGGAAAAGCCTGGATGTCCAGGCAGAAGCCTGCTGCAGGGGCAAAGCCCTCATGAATAACCTTTACTAGGGCAATGTCGAGGGAAAATGTTGGATTGGAGCCCCCTCACAGAGTCCCCACTGGGCGCTGCCTAGTGGAGCTGTGAGAAGAGGGCCACCAGCCTTCAGACCCCAGAATGGTAAATCCACTGGCACCTTACATCCTGCACCTGGGAAAGCTGCAGCCATTCAATGCTAGCCCCTGGGAGAAACTGTTGGGGGCTGAAACCTGCAAAGCCACAGGGCCAAATCTTCTCAAAGCCTTGGGAACCTGCCCCTTGCACCAGCATGCCCTGGATGTGAGACATGGAGTTAAAGAATATTATTTTGGAGATTTAAGATCTAATGACTGCCCTGCTGGGTTTTGGACATGTGTGGAGCCTCTAATCCCTTTCTTCTGGCCCACTTCTCCTTTCTGTAACTGGGTTATTTACCTAATTCCTATACCTCCATTGTATGTTGAAAGTGACTAACTTGTTTTAGATGTTACTGGCTTATAGGCAGAAGGGACTTGCTTTGTCTCAGATGAGACTTTGGACATTTCAGTTAATGCTGGAATGAGGTAAGACTTTGGAGGACTGTTGGAAAGATATGATTGTATTTTGCAATGCGAGAAAGACATGATATTTGGGAGAGATCAGGGTGGAATTATGTGGTTTGAATCTGTGTCCCCACCCAAATATCATGTCAAATTTTATTCCTCAATGTTGGAGATGGGGCCTGGTGGAAGGTGAATGAATCACGGTGGGGCAGGATTCTCATGGTTTCACACACCATCCTCCTTGGTGCTGTCATGGTGATAGTGAGTTCCCGTGAGATCTAGTTGTTTAAAAGTGTGTGACACCTCCTGCCTCTTTCCCTTCCACCTCCTCCAGCCATGTAAGACATCTCTGCTTCCCTTTAATCTTCTGTCTTGATGGTAAGCTTCCTGAGGACTCCTCAGAAGCAGAAAATTCTATGCTTCCATTACAGCCTGTAGAACTGTGAGTTGATGAAATTGCTTTTCTTTATAAATTACCCAGTCTCAGGTGTTTCTTTATAGCAGTGCAGGAATGGACTAATACAGGCACTCTAATCACTTTCATTGATATCTCAATTAACCATCAGAAAATTATAAAGTAAAGCTTTGTATGTGTAAGATAATGTTGCATTTTGTTTTATTTTTCCAGATGAGGAAATTGCAGCTTAAAGGAGCTAAACTAATTTAGCCAAGGCCACAAAGCAATAGGAAATAACCCAAAATTAAAAACAGGCTTGCCTTTCTGCAAATCCAATGATTGACATCTCCAAGCCTAATATGAGGTCCTATGTGGACAACTACTTGTCTCAGCCCAAATGCCACAAAATATAACAGGTCTGAGTAATTTATCCACCTATATAAAAGGTGGGTAAGAGAATTATGAAAAAAGGTAAAGCAGGGTCATTTTGAGATCCAGTACTGGGGCCAGGTATATCTAGATTCAAATATAAGTCCAGACATCTACAAGGTGACTTTGGGTGAATAACTGAATCCAAGTTACCTAGGTTTCAACACCTGCACCATGAAGACAATAATACATTGATGTTTATGATGATTAAATTATATAATGTAAATAAAATGCTGAGCTCTTGGCTTGACAAAGGGTGGTTTTTGTTTAGAGTGCACATATCAAGATAAAGGAAGTAGTTAATTTTTATGTATAGAAAGCATTTGGGTGACTTTTTAGATGAAATGACAGATAAACTGAGATTCAAAAGACAAATGAAAGTTTGCAAGGTAGAGAGAAGGGAAAAATATTCCGCATATAGCAAGTGCTATGCACAAAGACAGGAGACAAACTCCTTATGTGGAAACCACATATCAGTAATCATTTTTTTCTTTGCATTTTATAGCAAGTTGGGGGCACTGGAGTGCAATGTTTCTGCTTAACAGAAATGTTGGCAATATTCTTAAAACAGTGTTCATGATGAGAAGAATTATAATAAAAAGACTTCCCAGAAAAGAATAAAAAATTCCTCCTTGAATTGTGTATTCATGTTGTATTTGCAAACGGGACACTTGTTTTACTTTCTAAACCAACTGGGCCTGAAGGATTTATTTTTGGCTACTTTTTTTTAAGTGCCAAAATGTCTTCCTGTATCTTCCTACATTTATTGTCCAGATTATAAGTTCTCCTAGGCAGAGAGTTTTCAGAATTATAATGTTCACTGAGCATTAAATGCTAATAATTTTATTCTTCCTTTCCTAACACTTTGCAGTTCCAGCTGCACCGAGAACTCAAGGTGTGAAGCTAAAGTACAAAAGCTGGTATGAGAGGAATTTCAGGAAGGGAGTACAGGCTGAAGTATTGCAAATGTCTTTGAAGAATACTGGTGCTTTGCTGTTTCTAGCTTAATTTAGCAGCCTTGAGAAATTAGAGGAGATTTTTATTAGCATCTTATCCCTCTATGTTCACCAGCACCATTTGGTAGGAATAAAATTTAAATCTTGCTAGCTATTATCTTTGTTAGAATCATTAAATACTTTCGCTTGGGAGGAATTATTAAATAGAAAAGGGAGTATCTCTTCCTGACAGCCTGCTTGGTGTCACTGTATTGCTTAATCCTCACAATGTTGTAATAGTTAGTGTTGTCCCCATTTGCAAATATAAAATGAATGCACAAGAGGCAAAACTGCTAAAAACAGGCAGCACCAGGGGTACTAGTACTTCTCACACATTAAAGGCCAACTTTAAAGACATCACCGTGGATCAGCTTAGGCTGATCATTAAATAGATGTGCTTTACTGCTAACAAATTCTATGCATCATAATCATGGGCAAATGCATTGATAGATAATGAACAAAGGACACTCATACATTAGTTTTCTTTTTGTAAACATTATGTCACCATGTGAAACAGGATTTGGAGTTACATGCTTTAAAAATCACATGCATTTTTGAAAAATAAAAGGATACAAATGCTAAACTATGTTTTTTAAGTAAAGAATTGTAGCAGGGGATAAGAAATAAATCAATTCGACACCTAAAGCAATGGAAAAGCACAGCATAAACTATTTCAGAAAGTCTGGTAATTAATGTAAAGAAGCAAATTGCATTATATCACTCATTACTTAATAAAAAATTGAGCATTTGTTTTCCAGGGAAGATAAATGTGGTTGGGGTTCCTACTTCATAACATTTGGTGTGGATTTTTACAAGATTATTATGCAATCCATCAATGGACTGTAGGTGGTGCGGGGGAGCACGGATTCCAAATATTTACAAATCAGATGCATTACCTTGAATTGTGTTACTACGGCCTCCACAACCATTGTGCCATCAACTCGAAGGAAGAAATATCTTCCTCAAGCTCTATTTGAAGGCCAAATATATCTTCCCACCTTTGTTTCTACCATTCTAATTTATCACCTGGTCATTTTCTGACATCTCCCTTTAATACAGCTTCATTTTACACCTCTAGGTCTTTTGATGCATGCTGCACACATCCACAGTGTTATTTAGACTCACATTTTCACCTACTCTTTCAGCTTCTCTCACACATTTTCTCAATGTGAGCCCTAGGAGTCATCCTAACTACCAAGCTTGGTTAATTTGTATTATGGCAAAGAGATAAAGTCACTCTCTTCCAAAGCTAAGGCTTCTAATGATCACGTAGGTGGATAGTCACCTGTTTATATACTTGTTAGTCCCACTAGATTGTGCATACGTTTCATGGGACAGTGCATGAAGCTTGTATTATCTTTGAAACTTTATGAAGAATGCCACAGGTCCATGTGATATCTGCAGAGGTGAGCAGGTAGCAGATGCACGTGGGTATGAAGGCAAACAGGCAAGACCCTGAAGGTTGTGAAAGGTGACATTCCACGCTAGTGGAGGAGGTATCACAGGGTGGAGAGCAAGCCTCCTGTGCTCCAGTTTGCCTGGTCGCATCATTCTGCTGTTCAGTATCCTTTCATGTCTCTTTTTCCAAGTGTACAGACCTAGATGCTCACACAACCTGAAAACTCTGTCATAGTTTTGCACTGTCTAGCTCTGCAGCCCAATATTGACTTTCCCCCTTTTTTTTAATCTGCTCAGCCACTCCGTCTCTCTTTCACTTCCTTCCTGCTGCCAGGCCTCTGGCTGACTCAGCGCTTTTGCTCATGATGTACAGAATAAGTTTCCCCATTTTGCCTCATTCATGCTCTTTCAGGTTGCAAGAATCACCTCAGGGCAGGTGTGGTGGCTCATGTCCGTAATCCCAGCACTTTGGGAGGCTGAGGTAGGAGGATTGTTTGAGCCCAGAAATTCGAGACCAGCCTGGACAACATAGCAGAACCTTGTATCTAAAATAAATAAATAAATAAATAAATAAATAAATAAATAAATAAATAAATAAATATCTAAAAGCATTTGCTGTGTGCAGTGGCACGCACCTGTAGACCCAGCTACTCAGGAAGCTGAGGTGGGAAGATTGCATGAACCCAGGAGGTTGAGGCTGCAGTGAACCGTGATTGCACCATTGCACTCTAGCCTGGATGACAGAGTGAGACCCTAAGAAAAAAAAAAAATCACCTCACAAATTGCTTCTTCAGGGAAATTGTGTTCACCCTACAAGCCTCTCTCCATTTTGTTGTCTAATAGCAATTTATAATTTTCTTAATAACATTAATCATAATTTATAATCGTGTATTATTTGGGTACATATTTTGTGCTCAGCAAGCTGAGGCAATATTCTCATCTTAGTCTCCGGAGTAGCTGGGAATAGAAGTGCATGCCACCACACCCAGTGAATTTTTTATATTTTTATATTATTATCTTTTTTTAGAGACAGAGTCCCATTGTGTTGTCCAAGCTGATCTCGAACTTCTGGGCCCAAGCAATTATCTCATGTCAGCCTTCCAAAGACTATAGCTTTTGGAAACCAAGGTGGATGTATTTTTTAAACTCATCATTTTATCCTCAGCAACTAATAACTAAAAGCCATCTTAAAAATATTTATGAAGAATAAATTAATATGTGTACTTAGTTATAGAAGGAAAAAATTAAAGTTATTAAGGGTCCAAGTGAGCTGACATACATGAAACACCTTGGAAAGATTCTATCTCTCTATTATAAGAAATTAAATCAGGCCGGGAGCTCTGACTTACGCCTGTTATCCCAGCCCTTTGGGAGGCCAAGGTGAGTGGATCACCAGAGGTCAGGAGTTTGAGACCCGCCTGGCCAACATGGTGAAACCTTGTCTCTACTAAAAATACAAAAATTAGCTGGGTGTGGTGGCAGGCGCCTGCAATCCCAGCTGCTTGGGAAGCTGAGGCAGGAGAATCGCTTGAACCCAGTAGGCGGAGGTTGCAGTGAGCCAAGTTAGTGCCATTGCACTCCATCCTCAGTGACAGAGCAAGACTGTCTCAAAAAAAAAAAAAAGAAAAAAATTAAATCAAGTTCTGAATATTCTACTTAATGTAAATCAAGGAACAATCTTAATCATCATCTATAAAAGCTGTTGATAATAGGATGTACCTTACAATTTTGCCATGATGATTAAATAGCACCATACCTGTCACAAAACAGGCACTTAATATTTATTGAATGTATGAGCCAAAGCATGCATGAAAACCTGTTAAAATATATCTATAATGTACTAAAATGGTGAGGGGTAGGAATGTACTGATGGCATTAATAAAAAGTAATACAAGAAGAGAGTAGGGAGGGTGGGCGCGGTGGCTCACGCCTGTAATCCCAGCACTTTGGGAGGCCAAGGCGGGCGGATCGCGAGGTCAAGAGATCGAGACCATCCTGGCTAACACGGTGAAACCCCATCTCTACTAAAACATACAAAAAATTAGCCAGGCGTGGCGGCGGGCGCCTGTAGTCCCAGCTACTCGGGAGTCTGAGGCAGGAGAATGGTGTGAACCCGGGAGGCGGAGCTTGCAGGGAGCCGAGATCGCGCCACTGCACTCCAGCCTGGGCGACAGAGTGAGACTCCGTCTCAGAAAAATAAAAATAAAAAAAGGAGAGCAAGAAAATAAAATGGAGTGGAAAGACGACCACTTAGACAAAGAAAAGGAACTGATTTTTCTCTTATTCTTTTATTTGAGGATATGAGGCTTCAATAGCAGATTTCAGAATCCACAGATCTCAGCAAGTAGCTTGAGATATGTTATTTGAATGTTTCCCTTAATACTGCCATGGGAACCTCCCCCAAAACAAATAAAAGTCTCCAGACTTCCACTTAAAAATCTCCCTTGTATTAATAACTCACGGATGGTTGGCAGAATCTGTATTATTGACCAAGATCCATAGTCTGTTTGATGATGGGTCACATGGGGAAATACCTGTTGGGGAAGTGTTTTTCTCAGAAGAAGGCACAGCACTATGCCACGTAAAAGGAGGGGGGACCTGTAAAGAGGAATTTGTACACCATAAGGCCATTTGGTTTCTATATAAAGATCGATTTTATGTTCACCAGACCTCCCAATAAAAAGCAAAGCTCATTAAAATGTCTGAATTCCATGCCCTTTCTACACTTACTAACTATTTAACTTCAGGCAGATTACATAATTGTTCTCCAACTCTATTGTACTAGTTATAATTCTCCAGAGAAACAGAAAGAGGAAATTTATTATGGGAATTAACTTACATGATCATGGAAGCCAAGAATTCCCAAGATCTGCTGCACATTAGCTAGAGACCTAGGGATCATTTACCATCACATCTATTCCTTAGGTAGAAAAATAGGGTAATAATTTCCATTTCTCAGTATTGTTTTAAATACTATCTAAAATAATGTGGACAAATAACTAAGGGCAGTGTCGATAAACACATAATAGATGCTCCATAAAAGCCAGCAAAGAAAAAGAGGAGAAAAGAAAGGAGAAGAAAAATAAAGTTGAGGAGAGAGATGGGAAGTATTTTCTTCTGTTCTTTCCTTCGCAAACGCTATATAAAATTATTTTTCAGAAATTAAATAACAATGAAGAGCATATAACCCAGCCAGCTGTCAATGAGAAATTTTAACCATATATGTATTTATATATTTAAGCTACATGGCAGGCCACGGATGTCTATTGATTTCTCTGCTCTGAAATAGATGGTTTTGTTTAGCTCTGAAAAGTGAGCAATTTTCTTGACACCAACCACTTGTTTAATAGTTTTGGAATAATCCATATTTCATTAAGATGATGACTTATCATGCCCAACCTTCTGCTGTCTTGCAAACTATTGATTTAAGGCAGTTTAGCACTTGTATAGCATCTAATAAATTGGTACCAATCGGCAGTGCTGTGTTATATACTCATTCCTCACACTATAAACACTGGCATCACATATTCTAGAACATGTCCATAGATTCGTTTTCTCAACAAGATCCTTCCCCTCCAAACCCTTCCACTGAAACAGTCACTGCGTTTTTTTTTTTATAATCCACATAAAACTTTTAGATAAGTAGAGGGCACCACAATCAATATTCATAGTGTGATTTATTGGAAGAGGTAGTATTTCACTAAATCCTCCCTGTAAATACAGTGTGCAAAGTAGTTAGTACAGTAATCTATCTCCCGGATATTTGAAACAGGGCATTAATGGGCTTGGAAGGTAGATGGGCTGTGAATCATTTGCCTGTGATGGAGGTAGTTAGAGACTTTATCAGCTCAAATGCTTCAAACTCAGCTCTGCCTTCCGCCCCTTCCTCCCATCCTCCAGGCCAAAGCCCATTAGTCTTCACTTAGCTGCTCCTTTTCTCTGAATGTTTGCCCCTGACTTTCTTGGGCATTCCAGTTCTCTTTTGTATGGATGCAATGTCCTTCTGAAAGCCATCAAGGATACTAATTTGACTTTTATAGTTCTATTCCATTTTTAAGGCTTTTTTTTTTCTCCAGGGTCAGTTTTATACCCAAATTCTTGTTTTTTTCAAATATCTATTGATATGGTTTGGCTCTGTGTCCCCACCCAAATCTCATGTTGAATTCCAATCCTCAATGTTGGTGGGGGGGACCTGGTGAGAGGTGATTGGATCATGGAGGTGCATTTTCCCCCCTTGCTCTTCTTGAGATAGTGAGTGCGTTCTCATGAGATCTGGTTGTTTAAAAGTGTGTAGCATTTCCTCCTTTACCCTCTTTCTCCTGTTGCCATGTGAAGACATGCTTGCTTCCCCTTCACCCTTCTGCCATGATCATAAGTTCCCTGAGGACTCCCAGCCATGCTTCTTGTACAGCCTGCAGAACTATAAGTCAATTAAACCTCATTTCTTCATAAATTAGCCAGTGTCAGGTAGTCCTTTATAGCAATATAAGAACAGACTAATTCATCTGTGTAAGAATTTGTTTGGCACACAGGTAACTTACATGACTTGCCTATTCATCTTTCTAGAATAATTGAACTTGCAAAGTTGTATATTGTTTGTAGGAATCTAACAAAATGCACATTAACTGCTTTAAAAAATCTTAGGTAATGTCATGAATGTAAAATTCAAACAAGATCTTAAAAATGATCTGGTAAATCCTATGTAGAAAAATGAGTATTACAAATGAATATATACTTGGCCATTTAGAAACAGAAAAGGGCACTGTGGTTTCCAATAACTGTAATTAGTTCAGTGTTGTTACAATATAAGATGTACAACTATCCATGATAAGAGATAAGTGTAGAAAGAAAATCTGAGGCAAATTTGCAGATTCACATATTCAATAACCATTTGTTGAGTAAATGAATGTATGAATTAATTTCTCAACCAAACAATATATCAATGGATAAACTATTTCTACCCTTCTATTCACGTGGTTGTGTTCTTCTTCATAGACAAAGTGCTTTTTGTTTTTTTTTTTTTTACTAATATCTCTTTTTTATTTGTATCATGGCATTTTACAAAGAATCCAGAACAATTGTCTTACCCCTTTGGGAGGTTTGCTGACCTTTGATATAGACTCAAAGTCTCTCACTGTTTCCTTTAAAGTACCTGATAGCTTTTATGTCCTTGAAGGTGACAATAATTAGATCAGAAATATTGCCACACTTACTTCCAACTCTTCCCACCTTACAGTTGATAAAAATACGCTGAGCCAACACATCAGCTGGTCTTTTCAATTTATTAATCCAAGAATCCATCTGTTCAAATTGAGGCTCTAGCAACACGACTGTTAAGGCCAGATGGGCTAGTTGTCCTTACGCTGCAAAGCAACAGCATCCTCAAAGCCTAGCACAAGGACTTTATGCTTTTGTATTAACAGATGGGGCGAGTGGCATTTACTATCTGGGAGCTCTGCAATTTGCAATTTCTACCCTGAAGCCATTTAGGAGGAAAATATACTAAGAAAATAAAATATTAGCATTTTCACTTTCTTTTATATTAATGCTTTATGGAACAGAAAGGTGTAGACAAAGAAGTCCTAAGATTGAGAAACTTTATTTAGAGAAACTTTTCAGAATGACATACAACTTAGGCCATTCTTGGGAATACTGGAATATATCTATTGGGCTTATTGTTCCAGTTGCAATATCAGTGGGACATTTAGGGAATAATGACAAATAGTGTCAAATCCACTGCAAAGTCCTTGTGATGGTAGTATAAAATTCAGTTTCGGGGAAGCTGCCCAAAAAATGTCTGCCTGGATGTCCATCTGATGGCCTTTTCAGCTACAAGTTGAATTGATTCTTGGGGGTATGAGGACGTAAGAGGAGGAAATGTAACTGAAGGGGAGACACCAAGGTGTTTCAATCCTAAATTCAGAAATTCAGTCCCTATTTTGCTAATATCTCAAGATTATTGCCCATAATTTAAGTGACTTATATGACTACTGTCAGAGACCTAGAAACATTTTATAGTTTGTATTTGCATTCTATTTTTGGTATTTTACTTGGGCTTTGACTTTTCTGTCCTCAGACCCTTTCATATTTTGTTGTCACACAACCTAATATCAGGTCTGGTGTTAGTTTCTGGAACTCATACCCATGGTAATCACCCAAAAGGTAATAAAATAATAATAATTATGAAATTATTATACACAATCCTATTTATTCTATTATAAGCCAATTACACACAATGTTTTATAGATTTTAGTGTATGTCTTGAACGTTTGTTAAATTTCTAAGTATGTTATTCTTTTGTATACCATGTTTTTTCAATGTCACTTTCAGATAATTCTTTGTTAGTATATGGAAATCCAGCTGGTGTTTTATGTTGTTACTGTATGCTACAACTTTGCTAAGCTTATTTATTAGCTCTAATAGGTTTCTTTTTGTCTTGTATGGTTTTCTTTGGTGGGAGAGAAGTAGGTCCTCCTTATATATAAGACAATGTCATCTGCAAATAACGATAATTTTATTATTTCTTCCTATGCAAATGAACACTTTTTATTCCTTTTTTCTGTCTTTTCATTTTTTTTTCCTTTTGTTACACCCTCCAATGCAATGCGAACAGAAATGGTGTGAATAAACATATTTGTCTTACACCCGACCTTAGAAGAAAGATTTTTGCCTTTCACATTTAGGTATGATGTTTGTTGTGGAGTTTTCACAATTGTCCTTTTGTTCTTTTTCAGATTGAGAAATTTTTTTCTTTTTTTTTCTTTTTTTTGTTTTTCTTTTATTTTTTTGAGGCAGAGTTTCACTCTGTTGCCCAGGTTGGAGTGCAGTGGTGCAATCTCAGCTCACCACAGCCTCCATCTCCTGGGTTCAAGTGATTCTCATGCCTCAGACTCCCAAGTGGTTGGGATTACAGGCATGCACTACCATCCCCAGCTCATGTTTGTATTTTTCATAGAGACAGGGCTTAATCATGTTGACCCAGCTGGTCTCAAACTCCTGACCTCAAGTGATCCACCTGCCTCGGCATCCCAAAGTGCTGAGATTACAGGTGTGAGCCACTGTGCCCAGCCAAGAAGTCTTTTTCTATTCCAAGTTTATCAGGTATTTTTACTATGAAAACATGTTGGATTTTGCCACATGACCATTTAGTGTGTGTTGAAGTGATCACGTGAATTTTATGATTTTTTACCTATTGTTGTTTACATATAATATACATATTGTGACTTATTAGGCTGGTGAAAAAGTAATTGCAGTTTTTGCCCCTATTACTTTTGAAAGTAATGGCAAAAACCATGATAACTTTTGCACCAACCTAATGGTTGGTATATGGTGTTGTTCACATCTTCTATGTCCTCATTGACTTTCTGTCTAGTGGTTCTATCCATTACAGAAAGTGAAGTATTGTAGCCTCCAACTATAATTGTTGATTTGTCTACCTTTTATTCTGTCAGTTTGGTTTTATGCGTTTTGGGGATCTGTTCTTAGGCGCTTATATGTTTATAATTATTATATCTTCTTGATTGATTGAAACTTTATCACTACATAATGTCTTTGTCACTCAACAATTTTTATTTTAATGTCTATTTTGTCTGATAACACAGTTACTTCAGCTCTCTTTTGAGTACTGTTTGCAATTAATTTTTTTATATTTTTGCTTTAACCCTATTTGTACAATTGAATTTAAAATGAGTCTCTTGTAGACTGTGTAAGGTTGGATTATGTTTTATTTTTAATCTATTCTGCTAAATTTAAAGAGTTTATTTATAATTAATTTAATTACTGATAAGGCAGAAGTTAGTCCTGCAGTATTACTATTTATTTTCTGTATGTGTTGTGTCTTATTTGTTCTTTAATTCCTCCATTGCCGACTTTTTAAATTAAATAGATATTTTCTCATGAATCATATTAATTATACTTTTTTCTATATTTCCTTAGATACTTTATTGGTAGTTACTATGGAGATAAAAATTAAAATTTTAAATATAATAATCTGATTAGATTAATACAAACTTAAGTTTAATAGCATATAAAAATGTTGTTCTTATATATTTTTTCCTAAATTTTATGCAGTCATTTTCACAGATTGCATTTTTATACAGAGATTGCCCATCAGCCAGAATTAAGTATTATTGCTTTATGCAGTTGTCTTTTAAATTAGATTTTTAAAATGCAAAGAAAAATGCATGTATAATGTCTTTCTTTTACCTATGTAGTTATATTTCCAGTGTTCTTTTTTAAATGTGATTTGAGTTACTGTCTAGTGGTCTTTCTTTCCATCCCACAGGCTCTCTTTAGCATTTGTTGGAGAACAGGCCTTAGAGTAACAAACTCTTATATTTTATCTATTGATGTCTTTATTTCCTCTTCATTTTTGAAGGACACTTTTGTCCAATATAGAATTCTTTGGTTCCCATATATTTTTCTTTCAGAAATTAGAGTATGTCACCTCACTGATTTTTGGCTTCCATAAGTTTCTGATGAAAAATTTGTTCTTCTTCTTATTGAGAGCCTTTTGTACTAATGATTGCTTCTCTCTTGCTGCTTTCTTGATTCTTTGTTCTAGTTTTCAACAATTTAATAAGGATGTAATTCCATGTGACTCTCTTTAAGTTTTTTCCTACCTGGACTTTGTTCAGCTTCTTATATATGTAGATTGATGTTTTATGTCTAACTTGATAAATTTTGAGTCATTATTCTTTCAAGTATCTTTTTTTCTCTTACTTTCTCTCATCCTTCTGGAACTTCAAATATGTGAATGTAATTGTGCTTCATGGTGTTCCACAAATCTTTTAAGCACTCTTTATTTTTCTTTATTCTGGATTTTTTCTGTTCCTCAGAATGGATTACCTCAAATAACCTATTCAAGTTCACTGATTCCTTTTTTCTGTTTGCTCAAATCTGCTGTTGAGCTCCTCTAGTGAATTTTCATATCAGTTGTACTTTTCAACTTCAGATTTTTTATTTGGCTAATTTTACAAATTTCTATCCCTTTATTGATATTCTCTATTTGTTGCAATATCACTCTCATACTTTCTCTTAATTCTTGAGGTGTGGTTTCTGGTTCATTTAGCATATTTAAAATAACTGGTTTAAAATCTTTCTCTAGAAGTTCTAACATTTGGGCTTGTTCAAGCATAAGTTTTTATAATTTATTTTTTCCTATGTATGAACCATTCTATCTTTTTTAATCCCTTGAAACTTGGGGTTGAAAATTGGAATTTGAATATTATAATTTGATAACACTGAAAATCATATTACTTCTCTTTCTCAGGATCTGTTATTGCTATTGCTTATTTCTGTTGTTGTTCATTTGGTTTAGTTACTTTTTTGAAATAATTTTGTTAAGTCTATATTCTTTGTTGTGTGTGGCCCCTGAATTTTCTGTTCCATTATTTTGGTGGTCAATGTCATATTGGAGAGAGGTTTTCTTAAATGCCTTGTACCATAAATCTTCCAGTCTTTCCATGAGGCTATGTTTGTTTGTTGTGGCATGCCTTCATCATTCACTGGGCGGTTTACAACTTTGCCTTATCTTTTACTTCCTGCTGCCAAAGACTGTCAATATCAGTAGGAGGTGAGAGCAGAGGGTCTTTTTAGATCTTTCCTGAGCATGTGTGTAGCATTCTATGTTCCTGGAATATGTTAGAGATTTTCAAACCTCTTAAAGATATCTTATTCCCTAGACGTTTCTTCTAAGCTTTTTGGTTAGTCTATTGTTATCTATAGCCCACACGCAGTAGCAACTGAGACAACAGCCTGTAAATGTTTTCTGCAAATATTCCCCATCCAACCTAGGAGGCAACTTTGGCATTAAGCCAATTTTAAGTTAGGCAAAAATATGATAATCCATTTGAGCCAGTCTGTCGGGGAGCCACAAGCCAGGTAAAAACAAATAATTAATCGTAATTCCTTATGAATAAGGTCCATTCATCTCTGTATCCTATAGACAATACTGGATTGTGGAACATGGGGCTAGAGTAAGTTAAAATGGCACAGAATTTATTGCTATTACCAAAAATTAGCCTTTTGTAATGAACAAGTGTTTCTTACTGGATTATAGAGGATTGGGCTGGGGTAAATTAAAATGCCACGAAGTTCACCGTTATTACCAAAAATTAGCCTTTTGTAATGAACAAGTGTTTCTTCGGGTGGCTGCAAGCCTTTGGTTCATTTCCAGAATTCAGAAAAGTTGATTCTGATAGTTTTCCAGTTTTTAATTGTCTTTGTGGAGGGGCAGAATTTGAAGTTCCTTATACTATCATTTTCACTAACATCCAGTCTTCATTTCTTGGCAGGGAAAATAGTTATAAATCAGGAGAAAAATATAAGAATATATATTTACTAAAACACTTGTATATATGTTTAGAGCTATGCTACAGACTGAAAGCACAATTTTCTCCTTCCTGTTTCTCTCAGGCAGCAGTGTCTAAGACTACAGCTGACCCTAACGGACCTCCACAAGTGATCTATTTTTTTTTTTTAACAATTTTCATTCCTATTTTAATTAAGGAATTTTATTATGTTTGTTGTAAAGGTCTAGCATAATTTCCTCCTTGCAAAATTAGTACAAACTCATTATAGATATTCTGCAAGATAGACAAATTTGAAAAGAAATCAAAATAATTATACTGAACAATTGACTATTATTTCTAGTTAAGGACCATTCTGTGTATACTTCTTTTCACATAATTATGACATTCTTTAGATGGAAGTGTGCATACTGCTTATTTTCACTCAAAGAAGTGTTGGCTGGAGCATTTTCCTATGTTAACAATATCGCTTAAATTCCAACTGGCATCTGTATACGATGTAGTATTACATAGCCATTGAAGTGCAATCACCATAAAACAAGTTATCTCATATATAATGGTTATATAATATCTAATCTGTAGATATGATATAAGCATTTAATAATTCAGAGTTTATTGAATATTTAGAACATCTCCATCATTTTAATTATTAAAAGTATCATTGTTGTGGGATAAATAGTGTCCTCACAAAATTCACATGTTGAAACCCTAAGCTCCAGTACCTCAGAAAATGACCATATTTGGGAAAAGGACCTTTAAAGAAATGATTAAGTGAAAATGAGATTAATAGTGTGGACACTAATCTAATATGGCTGGTGTACCTCTCAGAAGAGAAAATATGGAACTATGTAAAGACATCAGTGATGTGTGGGCATAGAAGAAAATCCATGATAGAACACAGAGGGGAGCCAGCCATCTATCAGCCAAGGAGAGAGGCCAAGGATACACCAAACCAACGAATACCTGGTCTTGGACATCTAACCTCCAGAAAATGAGAAAATACATTTCTGTTGTTTAAGCTGCTGCTTCTGTGGTAGTTTATTATAGAAGCCCTAGAAAATGAATACAAGCATTGTGATGTACATTTTGATAATTAGTAGCTCACTCATGATGTACAGCGATGACACTTTTTGGAACAAAACTACTAAAAATGGCACTTGCTAAAAAGTTCAAAATGTATTTTCATTAAATATATTTCCCATGATACAATGCTTGATAATAATTGCTTCACACAGTCCTTCCTGAAGCCTTATGAGTAAAGCAAAACATCTAATGATTAATTGTGAAAATTATCTATACTGCTGAGCTTTTCCAGTATCTGTGTTTACTACCTTTTAAATGCCCAGTGGATAATATTTTACTTCCAAAGATATGAGAAGTGCTTTTGCTAATTGTATTTGGGTAGGGCAAAATGGACCATTATCTTTTTTGGCAAGTCACTCCAACATAAAGACCAAAAATCCCCCTGTTGCAAAACAAAAGAAAATTATTTTTTTACTTATTTCTTTTTGTTCCCCTAGGGTATTAAACCTTTTCTGATGTATTTGACCAGTAAAAAGTCAATAGAATAGACCCAACAGCAGATGGCATCTGGGTTAGAAAGACATCTTGCTGAAAAGAGAGTTCAGGTAATCAATTATTTGTGATGGAATTGTGGTGAGGAAGGAAAATATGATAGTCCAAAGGTGATTCTTTTTGAAAGTTTTTATCCATATCATGTGTGCAGTTATGTCCATATACTTATACATGGTGCATATTTTGATATAAATTACCCCAATATATCTTTGCACCCTGCATGTCACAATATCTCAATTTATATTATTAGAAATATTGGGTGACAGGCACAGCACTGGGTATTATGCATACATTCTATTCCATTCTCAAAATTTCTCTGTGATACTCTCGTATAAGAAATTAAACCAGAGTTCTCTCAGTCTACATAACTCCAAAAATCAGACCATTTTCCAAAATTCTATGCTGTTTCTTAATGAAAATGTGATGGTGAATATAAGCCAAGGTGCACATTGCCAGCACTATTTGTAATGATAAAACAGTAATAAGAAAAAGAAAAAATATGTCTATGAAATACATTTATAATACCTATTTATTTGCACATAATGCAGCTCTAGAGAAACAGATCTATGTGTGCTTTTATGGAAAGGTATATTGCTTTATTTTAAGTTAAACAAGGTGTAAATTAATACATAAAATTGTACTAGTACAAAATTACATACATACACACAAAATACATGTATTTACTCATTTTTCTATGATATGTATAAATACACATTTCTCAAACTTTAGTGTGCTTAAGAATTACCTGTGACCTGGAGAATAAAACTCTAAAGTAGAATCTAAAAATTTGCACTTCTAAGAATTTCCCAGGTGATGTTAACATTGCTGGTGTTCCAACATTGCAGTAGAATTGTTATATAAAATATAGTATGTATGCTTGAATCAGATTCAAGCACATATATCTATACACATATACATATATGTGCATGTATGTATAATTATATGAAATTTTGAATACTAATTAAAAAGTGTAGAAACATGCATATGAAACTCAAAGTCATGCTTAATACAGGAGAATAGAAATGTGTCTATAAAGGGAAGAAGAAAATCCCTTTTCAACTTAATATACACTGTATCTCTGTATTTTACATATTTATTAATAACTAATTAAATTAAAGCAATATATTTCTGTTGTACTCTTTAACAACATATCAAAGACATGCAAATTAAAACAATGAGATATCACTTCACACCTGTTAGAATGGATATTTTCAAAAGGGTGAAAGATAACAAATGCCGTGGAGATAAGATGTGAAGAAAAGGGAACACTTGTACATCATTAGTAGGAGTAAACATTGCCACAGTCATTATGGAAAACAGTATTGTTAAGTACAGTTTCTCAAAACCTTAAAAATAGAGCTACATTATAATCCAGTAATCACACTTCTAGGTATATATACAAAGCAAATGAAATTGGCATAGCAGAGATACCTGCACTCTCATGTTCATGGCAGCACTATTCACAATAGTCAAGATATGAAAGTAATCTAAATATCCATTGGAAGATGAATGGATAAAGAAAATGTGGTGCATATATAGATATGTATAGATATATAAGATATCTCTATATTATATATCTATAGATATCTATATTATATATCTCTATATATCTATATTATATATCTATATATATCTATATATATATATCTAGATATCTATATATATCTATATATCTAGATATCTAGATATCTATATATATCTATATATATCTATATATCTATAGATATAATATATATATAACTATATGTCTAGATACATAATGTATAATATCTCTATATTATTATCTATAGATATCCTATATCATATATCTCTATATGTCTATATTACATATCTATATACTCTATATTATATACATCTATATATTTATATATCTATATTATATATAATCTCTATATATCTATATTATATATGTATCTATATTATATATATGTGTGTATATATGCAATGGATTACCATTCAGTCTTATAAAAGATATTATATATCTATAGATATCTATATTATATCTCTATATATCTATATTATATATCTATATATCTATATATTATATATCTATATATATCTATATTATATATAATCTCTATATATCTATATTATATATATGTGTGTATATATGCAATGGATTACCATTCAGTCTTATAAAAGAAAAAAAAATCCTGCCATTTGAAACAATATGGATGAATCTGGAGGACATTGTGCTATGTAAAATAAGCCAGGAACAGAAAGACAAATACTGTGCAATCCCACTTATATGTAGAATATAAAAATGTCAGACTCATAGAAACAGAAAGTAGAATGATGGTTTCCACAGGCTGAGTGGAGGAGGATATGGGAAGATGTTAACGGAGGGGTCCAAAGTTCAAATCATGCAAGATAAATAAATTCTGGAAATTTAATGTACAACATGGTGACAATACTTAGCAATACTGTACTGTGTAATTAAAATTTTCTTACAAGTTAGACTTCAAGTGTTCTAACCAAGAAAAAAAAAGCTTACTATGTGAGGTGATAGATATGTTAATTGTTACTATGTGAGGTGATAGATATGTTAATTGATATATATTGTTAATATTATATATATACACATTATATCAAGTTGCACATCTTACATATAAATTTTTATTATCAATTATACCACAATAAAGTGGGGGAATAATCCTCTAATTTATTTTCACAAGCCTCTAATTATCTTATTTTCTGGGAGTATTTTTTATTTAACCCCAGCCTTCCACCAGAATCTGGGGACATCTCTCTTTTGAAGAGTACATTGCCTCCCTTTGTCAGCTTGATAGCCACAATAACTCAAAACTGATTTTTGTTAACAATAGCCATATGACATAGCAACCCAGAGCCCCACAAATCTCTCGGTGTAACAGTGTTCTAAAACATGTATTTCCATTTTTTGTACACAAATAAGCTTTTCATTTCCATCTGTGACTGAGTGACATGATGTGCTGTAGATGTTGTCAACTCACCCTTCTCTGCTAGCTAGTATTCACATATGTAAGTAGTAAATATTCAGTATGTATTAATTAAATGGTAGATGGATGAATGAATGAATGGTTATGGTCTCTATTTGTTCAGAAGCTGATAAAAACTCACAATTTACTTGCTATGAACTGAAGTGTAATGGAAGCATCAGCATTTTAAAAAACATTATCAGTAACTAAAGTCTATGCTTTTTCCAGATTTTCTCAGTATTCACTTATATGTTTCTTTATTATCCCATCAGATACCACATTACATGTAGGTGTCATGCTGCTTTAGACTCCTTCTGATTGTGGCCATTTATAAGACTTCCCTTGTTTTTGATGAACTTGGCAGTTTTAAGGTGTATTAATAAGGCATTTTGTAGGATGTCTCTCCTTTGGGATTTGTCTGTTGTGTTACCCTGCTTACACTGGAAGATCACAAAGGTAAAGCACGATTCTCATCTCAGCATGTCAAGGGGATATACTCCCATGTGGTTTGTTGCTCTTTATGTTCACCGTGATCACCTGGTTCAGGTAGTGTTTATCAGGCATCTCCCATGCAAAGTTATTGTTTCTTTTTCTCTTTTTCATACTCTAATATCTGGAAAGAAGTCACTCTCTACCACAGCTTAATGAATGAAAAGTTATGCTCCACATCCTTGAGGGCAAGGAGTATCTACTTACATTACTTGGAATCCTTTTGCATGGGAGATTTGTCCCTTCTGTCTATATTTTGCTAAACATTAGTTTCTACCAGTGCCTCCAACTCATATCCAGTAGCAGAGGGATCATCTCAGCCTCTGTCTGTTGCTTGTCTGTAACCTCCCACACCAACAGTGACAGCTTGATCTCACCTCTTGACATTCACTTACCTAATTGTTCAATTGAAGTAAACTCATAAATCGGTTTCAAAATTGTAAACCCTCGCCCTCCCCCCACAGGGAATCAACTTTATTAACTAGAGTACAATACTTATACACAGTTCCTTTTACCTTTAATATTTCAGACTTCACTCTTTTACAAAATTAATTAGACCTTTTCTCCTCTCCAGTAATTCCATATGTTTATAATAACAGATTCTTTTATTAAAGTATGGGTTCATCCCTCCATCCTCAGACTTCCTAAAAAAAGTCATATATCAAAGTATGCTTTAAATGTTCTAGTAAGTTCTGCATACTTCTATGGGTTTTGACAATTGTATGGCGTCATATATCCTCCATTACATTTCATACAGAATAGCTTCAATGCCCTTAAAAGTCTCCTGGACTCTAGCTATTCTACTCTCTCCACAAACACTTGGCAAACATCATTCTCTTTACTATCTATAGTTTTCCACTTAATGTCATGTAAATGAAATCATGCAGTATGTAACCTCTTTAGATTGGGTTCTCTCACTTAAACTGTGCATTTAAGACTAGATTAGTCCATATTTTTGCATGACTTGATAGCTCATTACTTTTTATTGCTGAAAAGTAATCAATTGCATATAAACGTATGACATTTTGTTTACATAAGCATCTATTGAACGTCACATTGGTGACATCCACTTTTGAAAAACTATTTTAAAAAGTTATGAGTCTTTACATACAGGTATTTACATGAATATAGGGCTCCTAGGTGATGAAGAAAGCCCGGAAAGGGGTGAGTGAGGAGGAATTTTCTTCCCCTAGCTTGGATAATATTTTGGCAAATTCCTTTCCCCTGAAGAGTAGGCTTTGTTATAGACATGACTCTGAATATATTTAATAATGACTGTTTCCTCTAGTCCCCAAAGGGATCTTTGTTAGATGTTCCCATGGAAGTGTGGAGCATCCCCTAATACTGTGTCTTCAAGGAACTTCACCCTCTAGTAAGCAGATCTTGGCTGTAACTCCCTGGATTCACCTGTGGCTCCACCATTTGGGGGTCATGATTTGCCTGGTGACCTCAGTTTTCTGATGAACCAAGAAAATTAATTAGTTTACAGATTTTTCAGCTTTTTATCATGAGAAAAAAGGAGGAATGACTTCCAAGTTCCTTTCATATCAGAGCTGACTCATATTTATCACATATTTTTCAATAATAATGTTCAAATAGTAAGACTCTGAGATAATACTGAGTTTTCAGTTTTTTTCTTTTTTCTAAGAATTTGCCTATAATTTACCTAAGTCAGGAACCTGACTTTTAATCATTGTATCATTTTAGTATTACCCAAATTGTATTTGTTTCCAATTTATTTTTAATAGCACATCTGCATACCATCTAATATTATTATAATTAAACCACAATTTACTATAATATAATAATTTATATAATTCACCAAAATACTAACAATGTATATCACTTGATAATAAGAATATATGTGTGTATGTGAAAATATAAATATATACTTTAGTTACATATATATTGGCATTTTTGGATTTGCAAATAAATATATATTTACTACAACACTTATATATTCACTATTAAGATGGTTCAGATACTTCTGTTGCCCCTCAAGCCTAGTGATCTGTCTTATCAAGTGATTCTAAGACTTTAGTAGAAGAACTACTGGGGTGGCATGGTAAGCAGATTTTTGGGGACTTAACGCTTGAGTTTCTGATTCAGTTCTTGAGAATTTCTATTTCTAGCAAGTTTTCAGTTGATGTTGATGCTAACTTTCAGGAAACCAAAATTGGGGAATCATTTTAATATGTTAAAGTTCAAGCACCAGTACTTATTACTTATTGAAAGTTCCCTACCTCATTGCAGTAGATAGCTTGGCCTAAGAGTCACAGGAAAAAAAATTTCTCAAACCCAAGTCCCCACAGTGATAACCAATATGAGCTAATTAGCTTTTTCATGTTAGATGTAGCCATCCCTTTATGTAGCTTGCAATGTGTTTTGGGAAAGAGAACACTGTAAACATTAAGATCAATGATATTGACTCAGAATCTCATCATCAAAGCATTTAGCTTGTTATCATAGGGGACAAAAGGGTAATGCTTATAACTGAAGTGCTACGAGAGCATTGTTACCTATTGAGTACACACAGGGCTGTCATCTGTTTTAGGAGTGAAGGACCGCTATTGAATCTAGTCAGAACACAGCAAAGTAAACTATTAATTTGTATATGAGTAAATTTATTCATTCAATATGTTTCTCCAACATGGCTGCCAGACCATAAATTAAAAATTAACCTCTATGACTCATTTTGGTGGCAGTGTACCAAATTTCTTCAAAACCAGCCAAGATTATTAAATGTTATTGTGAAACAACAAGCTTTCTAAACATGAACTGTCAGAATGTAGGCCTTTTGTTCACTAATTATTCATGTAGCAATTGTTTATTAATTTATTGGTATGTGCTAAGGAATAATACTAACCCTGCCCTGGATTTCCCCAAAGTGTGAAATAATCATGGTGCTCTGGGATTGATGCTGATATGAACAAATAGGAACAACTGGAATCCATTTTATGTTTGGGAACTTTTATCTTTCTTTAAAAATCTATTTAAATTCCATTTTGATTTGTTAAATTAACACATTTGGAAAACAATTTTAATTTTATATTTCTGTGATAAACATATTTTGAAAATGCTTCTGAGATGATATAGGGTGGTGGCAAGAGAAGTGTAGCTACCAATTCTAAAAGGTCGAGGTTTAAAGATCCTGGCATACACAGATGATGCTAAAACCCACTTTTGAAAGGAAATGATATCATAATGTTTCTTGGTGAGGCTTGCATCATTTATTTGCTGGTTAGTTACTATTATATGATTATTCATGAGCTGTTGCATTATTGAATATACTATTGTTAATATTTTGTCTCTGAAATTTTAGAAAGTAGTATATAATATCCAGTAGTCTTATAAACTGCTGTGTCTGTCTATCTATCTATCTATCTATCTATCTATCTATCTATCTATCTATCTATCTATCTATCTGAATGTACAAAGTTAAAATTAATCAAGTGATAGAAAATTACTTGGCATCTGTTATGGGTTGAGTGGTGTCTCGTCCTAACCGCCCACTTCAGGATTTGATTTTATTTGGAAATTGGGTCATTGCAGATGTAAATTATTTAAAGTGAGTGGTACTGGAGGAGAATGCACCTTACTTGTAGTATGACTGCTGTCTGTCTTTCTCAAAGGGGGACATTTGGACACAAGACACGTGAAATCCACGTGAAGATAAAGGCAGAGATTATGGTAAAGATTTTACAAGCTAAGGAATGTGAATGCTTTCCAGCAAATCACTAGCTGCTAGGAGAGAGGCCTGGGACAGATGCTTCCTTGCAGCCCTTAGAAGGAACCAACCCTGCCAACACCTTGATCTCAGCCTCTAGAGCTGTCAGACAATAAATTTCTATTATTTATTTATCTACACATTTATTTAATTTTTTTTTTGAGACAGAGTCTTGCTCTGTTGCCCAAACTGGGATGCAATGGCACAATCGTCAATTGCTGCAGCTTCCGCCTCCCACATTCAAGCGATTCTTGCACCTCAGGCTTCCAAGTAGCTAGGACTACAGGCGCACGCCACCACACCCAACTCGTTTTTGTATTTTTTTAGTAAAGATGAGGTTTCACTATGTTGGCCAGGCTGGTCTCAAACTCCTGGCCTCAAGTGATCCGCCTACCTCAGCCCCGCAAGGTGCTGGGATTACAGGCGAGAGCCACCATTCCCGGCCAGTTTATGTTATTTAAGACACTTGATATCCTGTATTTTGTTAAGAGAAACCGAGAAAACAACAGCAAATCACCAGCAGCTAGGGGAGAGGCCTGGGAGAGATTATTATTAAATCACATCATTTTATTATTTTATGATGTATATAAATAAATAAAAATATAAGTACATACATTTGGTCCTTTTGAATGTCAGAGTTGGCCTAAATATTCTGGTAGCCTTGTGAAATGAGGTGAGAAACTTTTCTCTCTTCAGCACTAATATTTTATTTTTAACCCGAATATTTTATTTTTCTTGAAGATTTGGAATAATTTGCTTGTAAAAATTTCTAAGGCGCTTTCCATTTTTTGTTTTTTTAATCAATCTCTAGATTTTCAGCCTATTGCCAAACCAATATTGACAATTTATATTTGAAACACATCTTTTACATTTTTTCTAGATTAAATTATATATAGTGCTCTTATGTATTTATTTAAGCTTCTCAATATTTCTAGTGATTTATGTTCCTCGCCGTCAATGTTTTATTAGAATGTCTCTTTCTAGAACACAATTTAAAAGTTTTGTTTACTCATGCTCATTTTCTCTCACACTTTGTTTTTCCCTCTTCCATCCTACCTATATAATACTTCTGCTAAATACTGTAATGTAACGCCTAACCGTTTCAATAAGCAAGAATAAGAAACTAAATTATTAAGTTTTGAAACCAAAGACAAAAATCTCCTATTTTTAACATATGAGATGATTTTGTGTGTGAAAAATAGAAATAAATTTAAAAATATAATACTAGAAATAATAACATCCCTTAAATTTGTCAAGGTCAAATATAAATTTTAAAAATAAAAATCAATTGCATAATGATTGTAACAAACAATTGGAAAACTAAACTTAAAATATCACTCACAATAGCGTTATAAAACATTGAATACCTAGGAGTAAACTTAACAAACATTTGCAATATATATATATACCATGAAAACTACAAGTAATTCTGAGAGAAAGTAAGAAAGACCTAAATCAAAGAATAGACGTATCATTGTGAAAGACTCAATATTTCAAAGATGTTGATTCTCCCAAAATGGATTTATAGAGTCAATGCAACCCTAATCAAATGCTATCTGTCTGTTTTCAAGTTTTGAGCTGATTAGAATATATATGTGTAAATACAAAATACCTAGATAGCCAAAAACATATTAGAAAAGAAGCAATTTAGATGATTTATACTACCAGATTTAAAGACTTTCTTCAGACGTTAAATTTCATATAGTCCATGGCATATCTATATAGTAGCACCAAAGAAGTCTGCTGACTCTGTTATTGTTTGTGGTTCTGCTGTTTTATTTTTGTTTGTTTGTTCGTTTGTATTTTTTAGCTAATCATTTCTTCAGCAGCAATTATGTTTAACAAGCTCTTCCTCAGAGAGAGAAAAAGTATTTCTCTCTTTGTACTTCCCCCACCCTCATTGGACTTATATTGTCTTCCAGAGTAACACAAAATAACTTAGTCTTAAAATGAGAGAATGAGATGAGAGTTTCCAAAGTATTATGCTTTATCTTAATTATTAATGTTATAGTATGACTTGCACGTTTCATTATCAAAGTAAGATGCAACTGCAGGTGGGTGGATGACCCTGTTCCAATTATTTTTAATAAAATGGCAGAAGGCAGAATCCAAACCCACCAAAAACACTAAAATAGCACCATCACATCCAACACACCTTAGACTAGTTAGTTACATTCCCTCATCCAGCTTCCGGAGCTACAGAGGAAGAGATGAACATCCATTTTATCCCTCCTACACAAGGAAGGAGCCAACATTTATTATACTGTTCAGGGCTACTGGCAAAATTAATATCATGACACATAACAAAGTTGAATTAGTGCCTTAGGGATTAATTAATGTTTGAGAAAAATTAACTCCAAAACAGTAAGGTTTCTTTGTTTTTCCTTTACACGTTTTTCTTTCATTTGAATGTAACCTCAAGTAATTATTAAAGTGGCATGTATTCTTCATTTTGTATGTAAAAAATTTGGACAGAAAATGTCAAATATGAAATTTGAAAGATTCATTTAAAATATCATTTAAGAAACATATAGCTTCCAAGGAAATGTCACTTTAATTCTACTGAATAATGTCATCAGTACTTGATATACTGCATTTTCTCTTTCAGGGAACTTTGCTATCTTAGGAATAACTTTCAAGACCCTATTGCATCATTTAGAAAGAGAAAAAAAGTAAGGAGCTAACTACCTTAGGGTTAAACCTAAGGTTATTTCACACTTTTGGAAGTGGCCCCATGAGTATGGATCTGAAAAAATGAAATAAGATAAAATATAGTGCAAAAATATATCTAAAAATGTGTAACTTCTGGCAAAACGCAGTTACTTTGTTTGTTCCCCTTGGATTCGTGCATGATTTAAGAAATGTATAGCTTGCAAGGAAATGTCACTTTAATTCCAATGAATAATGTCATCAGTACTTGATGTACTGTGTTTTCTCTTTCAGGGAATTTTGCTATCTTAGGAATAACTTTGAAGACCCTATTGAATCATTTAAAAAGAGAAAAAAAGTAATGAGCTAACTACCTTAGGGTTAAACCTAAGATTATTTTGAACTTTTGGAAGTGACCCCGTGAGTATGGATCTGAGAAAATAAAATGAAATAAGATAAAATAAAGCACAAAAATATATCTAAAACTGTGTAACTTCTGGCAAAGTGCAATTACTTTGCTTGTACCCCTTGGATTCTCGCTAAAAGCCTATTTTGTTATAAGTACAGAAAGTTTGATTATCTGGCCTTAGTAATCACTAATTATTTAATATTTACTTGTTGCTTAGTTATTGTTCAGGCACTGTACCCTTAAATACTAAGATGAAGAGATACAGACTTTGATTCTAAGCAATGCAGCTGAAGAAAGGACATTACATGAGAGGAAAAAGGTGTAAGAACAGAACTGAGAATAGCATGTGGCCATCAGTAAGGCCATTTTTTTTAAACAATTTTTATAAAACAAACTACAAGAGTTATGGAGATAAGAATGAAGGCCATTTGGAGTAAGGTTGTACCACTGTGTAGAACTAGCATATAACACAGTTTAATAATTCATGTTCATAATACCCATGATAAATCATCCACAAAGCATTTGCTATTATAATCAAATAATTATTTCTGATATTACCAATGCATTCTTAAACTATAAGTGGAATATTTCTTAAATTATAAGTGAAATATTGTATTTTATTACAATAAGCAATTATTACATTTTAAAATAATTCCCAACCATATGTTTATATATACATATTTTAGATAAAATTCTCAAAATGTATCCTGAAATTTTGCTCACAATAAACTATTTGTTAATAAAACCAGTATGAGGCACACTATTTTACAGTTATAATTACAGAAATTATCTTTTAATATTTGATAGAAATTATTTTTTGGATAAATTATAAAAGTATAAATTATTTTATACTTTTTTCCCTTTTATACCTTTATTTCTTTTAGTTTTAACCCATGCACACATAGAAACACACAAATATTACAAGTAATTTGCCACACACAAACACAAATTATGTGATTGATATGTCACTCATGAATCAGCCACACACATTTCAGTATTGTTGTGTGCTTAAATTACATTCTTTTCTTTTTTTTTCAGACGGACTCTCACTCTGTCACCAGGCTGGATGCAGTGTCATGATCTCAGCTCACTGCAACCTCCGCCTCAAGCAGTCCTCCTGCCTCAGCCTCCCAAGTAGCTGGGACTACAGGCGCCTCCAACCACGCCCTGCTAATTTTTTGTATTTTTAGTAGAGACGGGGTTTCACCGTGGTCTCGATCTCCTGACCTCGTGATCCGCCCGCCTCAGCCTCCCAAAGTGCTAGGATTACAAGCGTGAGCCACCGTGCCCGGCTAAATTACATTCTTGTCTTTACCATAGCTACCCAAGGCAAGCTTTTTCATCACAGTGTATTACACCTCGCTTTTATTACTCCTGATTATATTACATTAATTTCCCTTGAATCCATATAGTAACTAATATATTTTCATGTTTTTATAATATGTTAGCAGAATCATGTATCATAATGATTCATATGTATTGATGTTTTGCATTGTTTATTTGCCATTTATAGGTAACACTGTGGTAAATATCCTAATACACAGTGTTTCATGTGTCTGGATTTCTCCCTTAGGTTAAACTGGAAGAAATAAAGATAAAAGCTTTGAATATTTCTATGATTATGTTACACATCTTTTCTTTTATATTTTAAGTTTTTTATCAAACTTATTGTATCAAGTGTTAGAGTCTTATCAGCAATTTTTCTAGGGTCATTCATTCTTGCACGTATTCAGCACATTTATTTGATGATTCATTCCACTCTCATTAATAGCACCATCACAGTTTCAACTAGATTCACATTTTTAAACTAGATTACTTTTAGGTTGTGAAGGATACATTGCTATAGTTTTGCCTTTTTTAATACTGGCAACTTTTGACTGCTATTTTCAAACATCATTTCAACTTTGTGCAAATATACTTGATAAATTCACTATCTGTCTCTTCATCTCTGTTTATCTATCTAATTGCTAGAAATAATTTTGCATATATTAGTAGCAATATTTCAATTTTATTTAAAAAATTTCTGAAAGTGTCTAAATTACAACTCAGGAAAAAATGAAAAATTTTAAAAAGCCACCAAATGAGATAAAGTAGGTGAAATTATTTGCAAAATATAAAGCGAAGTCAATGTATTGTTATTCATATTTATCTTCTGATGATCTTCATAAAATTAGTCAAAGTTTAAGGAATTTAGTTGTATGTGCTGTAATAAAAATAGAAGCCTATAGCTTAACGTGATTAAGTTACAGATCCAAGAACCTGAAGAAGAATAATTAAGCTAATGAATCTAATCCCAAAACGACATTCATTAACTAATATCCTATTGGAACAAAAAAAGCATTTGCAGTAGAATATAAAAGTAAGCCCTAAAAAAGCATAGGGAATTAGTATTAAATACGCAGCAGCTTTCTAATTCTTAGAAAGGACAAAGTGCTTTGAGCTTTAAAAACCCACATTCTTGGATAGTTGGGTAAGCAAGGTGGTACTAGAAATTGACAATGTGCATTTACTGAGCAGGACGTTTTGAGCAGTTATATCTCTAAGCTTTATTTCTCAGTGTGTTTGTTTGTTTGTTTCGTTTTGTTTTTTTGAGAGGGAGTCTCCCTCTGTTCCCCAGGCTGGAGTGCAATGGTGCCATCTAGGCTGACTGCAACCTCTGCCTCCTGAGTTCAAGAAATTCTGCCTCAGCTTTCTGAGTAGCTAGGACTACAGGCACGTGCCACCACATCTACCTTTTTTTTTTTCTATTTTTAGTAGGGATGAGGTTTCACCATGTTGCCAAGGCTTCTCTCAAACTCCTGACTTCAAATGATCCTCCCATCTTGGCCTCTCAAAGTTATTTCTCAGTTTTTGAAAATCATTCTCAAATCTATAATATCCTCTCCTGTCCAATATATATGTCAGAATGAATTTAGCAGATTTTAGAATGTAAGCTTTTCCCGAGAATATTAACCAGACCCATAGTAGGCATTTTATAAAATTTGCTACCTAATTAATAATGTACTCTGAGCATGAAATTTGGCCATGCTTCAAATTAAGTAATTTAAAGCTAGAATATTGGAATTTCAATTACAATTTTGTCATTTGTGAGCTTACTTTAACACTAGTTTGCTTTAGTTAATTTTAGTTTAGCAACAACAATAGAAGAGCTATTGGGCATCTGCTGTGTTCAGGACATTGCTGGGACATTAGTTGGGGTGAAATTTAAGGATATTACCATGTAGATAAACATTTTGAATAGCAATGTGGTGAGTATGAGGATAAGAGAAGAGTTTTGATTTTCGCAGCCAGAGGGAATTCAAGCAAGCTTCCTGAAAAGGTGATTTGCAATATGAATGGAAAAGATAAACTGGGGTCGGGCGCGGTGGCTCAGCCTCCCACCTCAGTCCTATCCCTAAGTGGGACTACAGGTGTGCACCACCATGCCTGACTAATTTTTCGTATTTTCAGTAAAGACAGGGTCTTGCTATGTTGCCCAGGCTGGTCTTAAACTTCTGGACTCAAGCGATCCTGCTGCCTCATTACAGGCGTGAGCTGCCACTTGGCTGATCATAGATTTAATGCAGAAAATGGAAAGTCAGTTGATAAAAGTGAAGTGTAGAGCAGAGAAGATTGTCTGAAGGTGATGAAGAGGAATTCAGGGGTCTGTTGAACATAATTCAGGCTTTTTTTTCCCACACTTTAGAAAGACTTTGTTGAATTGTAGGCTGGAGAGTGGTATGCAAGGTGGTTTGTTTAGATGGATTGCTCTGGTATTTGTGCTTTTACAAATACAAAAATTGAAGATATAAATAATACTTGAGATATTGGATCAGTAGCTTGCTAAAAACGTAAGACATCCTTAAGCTTGGGTAACAGTAGTAGATATTAAAAAACCGGAGTGCTCTGGGAAATATATAGGAAGTAAACATAAGACCACCATAGCTTATGACTGCTGTGAAGTGATAATTAGGAATGGAAAGCATTCCCTGTTTTCCAGCCTGTGGTCTGAATGGACAGTGATGTCAACTCCATGCAGGGGAATACTGATGGAGGGATCCATGTGATGTTTGGAAGAAGAATATAGTAATCTGATTCAGATGTGTTAGGGTTTAAAAAGTCTAAAGAATATTCTAGTGGATATATTATCTTTAAAATTAGGAGATATATATATACACACACCTATATATACACACACATACACATATATATATAAAATAATTGCAACTGTCATTTGATTAGACATTGTGGTCAAATACCTTTCTAATTATTTTTCACCCACACCCATGTATTTTATCTTTGTGAAGCCTTCACAGTGACTCTGGGCTAGGCCTTGTGATTTGTTTGGGCCAGTGGGATGTAGTAGACATCACACAATCAGAGACTGGAAAAAAATCAATGTGCATGTTTTTATTTGTAGTCCTTGCCTCTATCATCACCACGGGGAGGGACAAACCTACAATAGTGGGATGCTCCCAGCAGGAGTTCCACGGAAGAGCCAAGCTCCCCCTAATGTTTCAGCCAAGGGCCATCTCAGATCAACTAAAAGGCAGCTGATGTTAAGATATCTGGATGAAGCCAGGCAAGATCAGCAAGCTATCTAGCTAACCACCTCAGAGTATTAGCAATATACACGTATTTTTATATGCCACTGAGGTTTTGTGGTTGTTTGCAGCACCACAAAAGTTGTATTGTAGCAAATGTTAATTATTATTATTCTCCTTATGGTTTTTGTTTTTCCAGTTTACTGCTTGAAATTGAAACAGAGTAACAGATTGGTGTGAAATCTACGGAGTCTCAAGACATACTATAGTAGAATGTGATTATCTGTACTGTTTAAAATAAATCCCTACCTCCTTATATCATTCAGCATTCCTGCAGAAAATAAATGACACATTTAAAAGGACAGTTTAAACAAAAGATAACAATATTTGAAAAAAATATAGGCAGGTTTGAAGGAAGCAACAAGGAAAAGTGAGGCACATGAAATAGTAATAGCCGGAAGCTGTTAGCACCCCTGGACCTGAAGGTCAAAGAGGTGGAGCTGTTGCAGAAATAGGACCAATAGCCAATTGGAGGAACTGAGGACTTGAGGTGGGCCAAACTGTGATCCGATCCAGATGGACAAAGATGGTGCATTTCTGAATTCTTTATTCTCTTCTCTCGGTGGGGAAAATACTATGTAGAATTTGATTAGGGCATAGGAGGCAAACATTAAATGGGGGAAGGTGGCTAACAAAAATGTCTAGCAAAGTCCACAACCTCTTTCCTCTATATCTACTTTTGCCTTTTGTCTACATGAAAAACCTGAAGCCCTAACACAAGCCCCCCCATTTGATTATGGAATGATATTAATTCAGTGACAGTCACCGCCTAAACATGTTAGCCCTTACCAGTGCTCTTCATAAAAGATGAAAATCAAAACTGAGGACAAAGGAAATAAATGACATACAACATATAACTTTTGACTTGTGCATTTACAAGTAATTAGATATCAATAAAATCAGCAATCAGTTATAGAACATTTACCATTTTGCATATAATAATATAGAAAACAAGAAATATTTCTATTTTATCAAGTTCCTCAGTTTGAATACTGCATCCAAGGCCCACAGGTATTAAGAGATGCTCTCAGCTGTGTCTCTCAGTAATATTCTATCTATCTATCTATCTATCTATCTATCTATCTATCTATCTATCTATCTTCTATCTATCTATCTATCTATCTATCTATCTATCTATCTATCTATCTTTCACATATATAAATAACACATGCATCTTGTGTGTCTATGTGTATGTATGTATATATATTTCTTATATATGTTATATATATTTCTTGTAAATGTGGGGGGTGTGTGTGTATGTTTGTGTAAGCAAGAAATCTACAAAAACCAAATATATAGAAATATTCTTACAGGTTGAAATTATTTGATTTATCTCTATGTATTATTTAAATATAATACAGAGAAGTACAAATAAAAATATTTTACTTGTATTTCAATAAGTTTAAATTTTTGGATGCAAGAAAAGCATACAAACCTTGAAATAATACAAACCTTAAAACAATAAAGAAAATTATATTATTGATCTGTTTGAATAATTTTTAAATAAGAATTTTACTGCCTTCTCAGTTTTAGCTTGTCTTGAAGACTTTGTAAAAAATAAATCTTCCTGTTTTACATAATAATAAAACTTAAAAGTTAGGATGGCTTTCATCTTCAAAACCTTTTATAAATGGCTACAAATATTGCTTTAGCATTAATTTAATATGTGAAAGTATCCGCTAGAGAACACCCATTATTCCTGATTTATGTCAATTTTATTAGCTCCAGTTACAAGAACACACATATAAGAATCTTTTAAACCAGCCTTTCTAACCCCTGTAAACTGTAAGTACAATCTCAGTTTATCTGTTGGTATAAACTTGATATCTACTCTACTCTGGAAGTCTTAATTTAATGAGCTATAAGAAACCACAGGCGATGTGAAAGTGTTTCACGACCAAGAGTTCATCAGATCTCTGGACTTGTTGAGAGAGCTGTGCCTATAAGCAATATAGATTTTTCATTGAGGGGATTGAACCGTTTTCAGTTAGAGACTAGTTTATCAGCCAAATAGAAATATTCATATAACATGCCAATATTTTTTCTGACTACTCTTTTATTTTGCTTTCCTTCCCCCAACAAACAATAACACATTAAGACCTGGAGAAATAACTCTCAGGAGAGGTCCTTCCCTGCCTATTAATTCTCCCGCACGTCTTCCTGCAAAGGGACATGAAGATTTCCAGTTCGGACTTCACACTGCCTACATTCAAATGTGGGATCCTGAATTATAGTGATGCGATTTGAGCTTGGCTCAGTAACCTCTCTGTACCTCATTTACCCAGCACTTAGAAAAATTCCTAGGCCCTCAATCAATGTTTGCTCTTAATAATTATTATTAGAATTATTAAGGTTATTTTTGTGTTAGGTTTCTTTTTTTTTTTTTTTTTTTTTTTGAGACGGAGTCTCGCTCTGTCGCCCAGGCTGGAGTGCACTAGGGTGATCTCGGCTCACTGCAACCTCCACCTCCTGGGTTCAGGTGATTCTCCTGCCTCAGCCTCCCAAGTAACTGAGATTACAGGTGTCTCCTACCACTCCTAGCTAATTTTAGCATTTTTTTTTTTTTAGTAGAGGTAGGGTTTCACCATGTTGGCCAGGTTGGTTTTGAACTCCTGACCTCAAATGATCCTCCCACTTCGGACTCCCAAGGTGCTGGGATTATAGGCATGAGCCACCATACTCAGCCAAGTGTTACCTTTCTAAATATAAACCTGACACTTAATGGCAATTCAATAAATATTCATGGAATAAATGAATGAAAAGTTAAAGAATAAGGACTCACACAGCCTGTATATAAAGCCCTCTGCTATCTCTCTGTTGTCTATCAAATAATGTCTGTATTCTAACTAGCAAGGGCAGTCTGGCATGGGCTCCACATCCACATCTCTGACCCCTTTCAGCTGCCCTCTACCACGTACACCCTATGCTTTGCCTAGGGAGCCTGTCCAGCACTATCCTAACATGAGCTGCTCTAGTGCTTTCTTCCTTCACACTGCAAACTGCTTCTCATCCTTTTAGAATCAGCTCAATTATGGCCCCACTGGAAACGTCTTTCCTCATTTCTTGTGGTGATGGTATTTATCTCCTCCTCAAGGCCTGGGAGATGCTACCTATTGTTGTTGTTATATCCCGTATTGTCTGCCTGGTATGGTTTCCCAGTCAACCCAACCATTCTTGACAATGACTATTTCAAACTCTACGATCCTGTTACCCTTCGATCACCAATGCTCCATCATGCTTCTTGTATTTTCACCAGATAATCTTGACACATACTTCACAGTCAAAATAGTCTCCAGCAGAAAAGGACTTTTGTCTTTTCTCCACCAAATCTGGAACTTACAGACATTTCTTCCACCCCCTCGATCTAGCTAACGTTTCTCTCAGATCCTATTACATGCTAAGTGAGTGTTTCAGAAGGCTATACATTTGACCCCAGCGCTCAAAGCTCAAAAATACTTTTTCATTTTACTTAAAGTAATTGTGTCACCGATCATGTTAGTAAGATTACATTAGAGCAAGCCATATTTTCCTTAGCTGACTGTGGCCTGGTCAGTCCCACTAGTGGAAGAGGGTGACGTATAATTGCAGTCAGAATGGGTTTGAAAGAACAAAGAAAAGAAAAATAATAAAATACATAATTGTGTTGATATATATTTGGAAGACCTTGGGAAACTAAACTTGCCTGCCATATTTTGTATTGGTCAAGTGTGAGGTACCATTTGAAAACAAACTTACAAGTTTGCATAACTTACTGTGTTGCACCTCTGTTACTTGTTGTCAGCAGTGAACATTTTTGCACACATTATCCATTTAACCCCTATGAGAAGCCTATGAGTTAGCCTATAATTCATCCCAATTGTACAGATTTTATAAAACGAGGCTCACAGAATGAAATGTCTACCATATGGGGAAGCCCGGTCTAGAATCCATGCATACTGAAACCAGGGTACAATTCCTCAAACACCAAATTGTTATTTGATGTTGGAAAATTTTAATTGTGTCAAGACGATGTAGGCATAGGGCATGTGTTTGTTAATAAAATCCTTTTAAGCCAGGATAAGTAAATGGAGATGATATAGCAAGGATATAGGGGGATCTCATTAATACCGAGAGCAGGAAGTGCTTCAAAGCTTCAGGAAGGGTTTGAACTGGGGACTGAATTGTTATCAGGAAGCAATCGGCTCCTCTCAGCATCCCTGTCTCTGCCTCTGCGTCTGAGTCTCTCTCGTGCTCTCTTTTCCTGAGGTAGCCGGGATTCTAAACATTCCCCCAAAGATTCCAATTCCCTGGTTATTTAATTAAACATGAACTTAAGTATTGCTATAAAAGCATTTCTATAATTAAGATCAGGGACCATAAAATGCCAGTATCCTGGATATCGGATGGCCCCAGTCTAATCACTTGAGCTTATAAGAGCAGGGGAGGATTTCTTTCTGGACCTAATAGGAGAAATTAGCTACAGGAGAGAGAGCGCAAGGAACAGAAGAGGCAGAAGGGGAAGTGAGAAAGATGTGAATCATGAGAAACATTCGACACCGTTCCTGACTTTGAATAAGAAGGAAAAAAGCCACAGTTCAAGGAAAGTAATTAGCTTTTAAAAGCTGAGAGGGATCCCTGGTTAACAGCCAGCGAGCCAGCAGGGGCTCCAGTCCTGCAATCACATGGAATGGAATTCTGCCAACCGCTTGAATGAGCTTGGACATGGATGCTTCCCAGAACCTCCAAAAAGGAGTGCAGCCCTGCCAGCACCTGGATGTTAGCCCAGTGAGACCCATGTGAGCCTCCTGACCCACAGCACTGGGAATTGTAATTGTGTGCTTTTCAAAACCACCTAATTTGTGGTAATTTGCGGTAGTTTGCAACAGCAGCAATAGAAAACTAACACATTTGTATACTTTTAACTATGCATCTCCCATATTTGTGCATTTTATAATTTTTTCTCTATGTACAGATTCCCTCATTTTTTTGCGTATTCCATTCTGGCAGTCGCTGACTTTGCCTGCAGTCCTGAGTCACATGAGACTTTCATCTAGTCTGTAGCCTATGATTAATTAAACCCATCTCCACATTTCACTTCCAAATTTCTAAGTGAGGGAAAATCAAATTTTGCCAACCCAATCACTGAGTTAAATCCCCCTGGTCAAGACACCGATTCCCACCCGGTCACATGGAAAAGAGTCATGGAGAATGTTGACAGCTCATTCCAGGACTTGGAAGGTCAGGTTCCTGAAGAGGGTCAAAGTGAAGGGGAGAAGATGTCAGGGAGGGAAGGAAGAAGCCTATCTGTAGTAGAGATATTTAGAAGACATAAACTGCATGGGATAAATTCAAACTGATGACAATATAGAACAGATTAAGATGCTGAGAAAAGGGCATGTAGGAAGGAATAGGACTGTAATTTATTTTTCTAAATAAGAGTTAGGTTTACATCTATTTTCTAAATCCAGGGAGGACTAAAATCAACACCAGACCCTCATTAATGCAGTATATAGGGGTTAATTATGAGTCTTTTGTGTAAGTATGTGAGCTTGTGCTAAATGTATACAAGTATGTATTGATCACTTAATTTTGCTGTACATCAATTTTTTCTCCATTTTTTCAACCCTAGAGGCTCAGCAAAATAAAATGGCAAGAGGCACAATGAAAAGCACAACCAGCTGAGATTAAGTTCCGCAAAGATTAGTTCTGGCGCAGGTTTTATTTAATGCCGTAGAGTGGTGACCTGGGGAAATAAAAATGCATCCATTTGAGAAACTGTTGACAAAACAAGAGTAGAAATGCAACAAAATTCAAAGCGCAAAAGTGGATCTGCAAAATTGCATTCTGTGCAACTCGAGTAAACACTGACTTCATAAATCCAAATGTCCACCTCTGTTATGTAAAGCTTCCCCTTCGGTGCAGTTAGGGTGCTTGGCAATGCACGAGGTCAGTATGACTTATGCTGGATAGGCAGACACTGAGCAGACATTTATGAATCCAATTTTTTATTTTTTGACTCTTCACCATCTATTGAAAACCCACATTTTGAGGCCCACTTTCTGTGAAACTTTCTTGGCATCTTGGACATATTCCTCTTAGAAGGGTGCATGTTTTAGTGAAGAAAAGCACCCAAGAAGGAGAGTGGCTTAAACTGAAGAACAGTTTGATCACTTTTCATCAATGCATTTGCCATCGAATATAAGCATCAATGTAACCATGAAAGACATAAGATATTATAGCACCTAATTTTTAAAATTCAATTAACTCAACAAATAGTTACTTGTTATCGATTACGTGTCAAGGGCTGTTCTGAATGTTGGTGATACATGAGTGTGTAACTAAAATTAAGTTTTTGTCCTTGTGGAACCTTGAACTGTCAGATAAAGAAATTGAAGTCCAGACAGCAGCTTGTCTAAAGCTACCTGTTGTATTGAGATGGGGCTACAGAGTTGAGCTTCTGTCTCCATATTCCTACTTCAATTGTGTTTGAAAGCAGATGGAACATACAACATAAATAACAACATAGAATGGCGTTCTTGTTGCATTACACTAAGGTACTACTTCTCTGTCATTTTTCTTCAGGAAAGAATTTGGCCACCTCAAAATAGTTTTTACCACTTTTAATAATATGGAAATTAAATTGAATTGAATTGTAATAAAGAGCAAGCAGTTACTATTTTTAATTTAAAAAATAAAACTAGGTCAATAGATTTAATCACATGTGAGCTAGAGACCCATAAAGAGAAATAGCTACTGAACAATTGCACCTGGAAATTACAGTTGATATTTTCAAGACTGAACTCATTACCTCTCTGAACATAGGTGACTCTCATATTTAGCATTTTGTTGAATAGCACCCTTCTCTTTCAAGCAGTGCCAGTCAAGAACCATGAGAATCAACCTAGATGTCTCCATCTGTTTGATCATTCTCCCTCAAGCCCTACCACACTGGCCCATGCAATGAATGAACTTCTAAGTTAATTTCGTTTTATCTCCTGTGATGAATTACATTTTTGTTCTCAAACATTCCCTCCCCTTAAAGGATTATATATCTCCATTCCTAGAGGGCTTGGCCATAAGTGTTGCTTTATCCAAAGGTGTATGAAAGGGTATGATATATGCTACATCGGTGCAAAAGCCTTAGTGTCATTGAATATTGGGGCTATTCTCTTTCCTTTCCTCTGTGCTATAATAATAGATGTCCTGTATAGGGCTGTTCCTTCAGTTTAAGCCAAAGCATGAGAAGAGACATGAGCAAAGGCCCAATGACCTAGAGAAACCAAAATGAGTGAGAAATAAGCCATTTTTGTAAGCCACTGAAAATTGGAGTGGTTTGTTACTGAAGTATCTCCTAGAAGCAAATGACTATAACCTCCTAACCTTTCTTATAGCTGACGTCTTCCCTCCAGTCTCACTGTCACATCTTCACTCGGTCTGTCGTCATTTCTTCCTGGAACCCTGGAATATCATTAAGACTATTTGCCTTCCTATAACCTCCTAACCTTTCTTATAACTGACGTCTGCCCTCCAGTCGCATTGTCACATCTTCACTCAGTCTGTTGTCGTTTCTTCCTGGAACCCTGGAATATCACCAAGACTATTTACCTTTCTACTTCCATTCACCTCCCACTTACAATCCATTCTCAATATGGAAAAAAATAGTGATGTTTCTAATTATAAATCTTTTTATTTGAAGTTATTTAAGGTCTCCCAATCATTATTGTGGCAAATTCCATCTCCTTCGCATTCAACAGATACGTCTTTATAATCTCCTGTGTAATTACTTTATCATCCTGATCACTAGATATCTTAGTGTTGAGATTCTGCAGTGCAGCCACATTGAAGAGTATAAAGTTATGCAAAGACAGCTTAGGATTTTATGTACCTTCACATATGTCAATTTTTTTTTCTGAAACATCTTTTATATCTTCAGCCACATAGTAAATTCTGATTCATCCCTTAAGAATGATCTCAACAACACCTGTCATTCCTTATGTGTCCCCTTCTCTGTTCCTGTAGTACTTTGTAGATATGTGTGTTATCACATGAATTACACTTTGTACTGAGTGCTGTTTTAATTTTCTGTCTTCTCCTCTGAACGATGAGAAATTTGAAGAGAGGTGCATGTCTTACTGATTTGCACAATCCAAATGGCAAGCTTGGAACACAGCAGATAATAAATGTTTGATGAAATGAATTTATTAAGTTACGAAAATATACTACATTGAAGCACTTAAGGACTTATCTATGTTTTGTTTGTGTCTAAAATTAACCAAACCGCAAAATTTAGCGTTTGGGGCTTTCTGCCAATATTTCAATATTTAACCAAATCTGTATTTTTGAACAGGAATAATTAGTTGGTTTATCTGTGTTAGCAATGAAAAGTGTTTTCTGTTCCTCATGAGCAGATCTTCGCTGCCACCCTTGCCCCATAAGTGTAAGCTGGAAGGGTTTTTGTTTCCGTGTTGGTTTTCCAGGCTTGTCGTTCATCCTCCTTAGAGGCCTTGGAAAGATTTGCATGCCAACACTGACTTGCCTCTTCACCAGGCATCTTGATCCCACTGGATAATTTTAGTGAAAATAAATATTCCAGTCTCACTGAAATAAATATTAACATAACAATGTGGTACCATGTGTCAACTGCAAACTAGCCAAAACAAAAATCAATGTTTGTAATGAGCAAAGGTTGAAATGACTGCTCTCATGCACTACTGGTAGACATATAAAATATCAAATACTTTATAGCCTGCAGTTTCACAATACTCATCAGCAGCCTCAAAATAAACTTAGTTTCATCTATATTAAGGAATATTTCTTTAAAGAAGTCAAGCATGATTTTGATGGTCTCCCAATGTTCTGAGACCTGTCAATCAATTATCCCTCTGTACTTATTAATGAAGATATTTATTTATGATGGTAATATTAGTAATTTTGAAAATGTTGAAGGTATTTAAATTTCTCTACTTCAGAAATTAGTTCAACAAATAATAGTATGGCCCAAGATTGCATGTTATGCATCTATTTTCATGGTGTATCAAAGAATGTTTAATGCTATGTTAAAGCACTCTTGATGATAATGTTAAGTAAAAATGTAAGATGTGCAGCCTTATAGAAAATACAGTCCCAATTATATAAATATCCATTAATCCAATAAAGGTGTTTTAAGAACCTGCTATATGTGCCAGGCATTATGTTAGAAATCAGAGATATAGAACTGGAGAAGGGAGTTAGGGACAAAAAACAAAAACAAACAAAAAATCCCACGTCCTTAAAGAGAACGCCTAGAAAGAGTGACTTTCTCTGAATATGAGGTCATCATTGATTTATAGTTTGCCTTCCTTATTTGTTTATCTGCCAAATTTGTAGTGTAAATATATACTACTTTTATCATGATTTATTAAGAAGAAAAATTATCACAATTATTCGTCTCTATCAGCCAGGTCTAATTCAGCCAAAAAAAAAAAAAAACAACCCTGAAATCATAATTTGTAACTAGTTCATCCTGAAAACCTCAGCAGGCAGCAAAGTAATGTACAATCAGATTAACTAGACTGTGGTTCCCACACCCACTGTGGACATCATTTAATGCTTCTGTGCACAGAGTCCAGTAGGAACCCCTATCCCAGGACAAATTACAGAGTGAAGAAAACACATGCATGCTGACCCTTGCAATGTGCCTTCTCCTAGTATTTTCATCCTTGATTTTAAAATATTCTCAAAACAAATATTGGACACGGGTGTTGTCTTCACTGCACAGATACAGAAAAGGAGACTCGGAGAGTTAAGTTGCTTCCCAAGGTCACACAGTGTGTGAAACCAGATCTTCCTAATACCGAAATGTATTCTTTCAACTGCATTGCATCGTTCTTTCTTTGTTTCTTTCCTTCCCTCCCTCCCTCCATTCCTCCTTTCGTTACTTTCTTCTTCTTTTATTTCTTCCTTCCTTCATTTCCCTCTCTGTGTGCTAGGCACTCTTTTTTTTTTTTTTTTTTTTGAGACGGAGTCTTGCTCTGTCGCCCAGGCTGGAGTGCAGTGGCGCAATCTTGGCTCACTGCAAGCGCACTCTTTTCACTAGGCATATAATAAAGTTCTCAAGTATTCTGTGAGGCATTGCCCCCCACTTGTAGATTTCTAGAAACAAATAAATCCCTTGACAGAAGTGATGGAAAAAATAAGAAATAAAACGTGTAACTAAACGAACAAGGAGAACCATACATTTCTCCAGCCTGAAAACACTGAAATGGACTAGAACCAAGTTCATATTAGAAAGAAAAGGTAATACATGGGTGAGTTTGGGGATACAGATGGGACAGAAGCCAGCGAAATAAATATTTTTGATTCCTCTATTTGTATATGTTAAAATATAATGACCAAGTTGGACAAGCTATATAAACTCTCTCAGTTAACATGTTCTTACCTTTAAAATATCTACCCATAGGTTTGTGCAAAGATCAATGAAACTTACTCACCTAAGGTACTCAACGTCATATATAGCAAACTAAATAAGTGAAGCCCTCTCTATCCTCAGATATTACCTGCCAGCCATTAAAATCCCTGAATTAAAATGTTTATACTCTTGGGAGACAGATTACTATACAATCAAGTTATTATAAGGCAGCACCATTGACCTTTACTAATTCATTCAACAAATATGTAGAACTTGCTTTGAGTCATGCCTTATTTTAGGTGCTAGAAGTACAGTGTTGAGCAAAATAGCTAAAATTAGAAGTGCAGATAAGTGGTTAGGAAAACACTGCAGAGGCAATGATTTGTTCTGCCTAAAGGTGGAATGTAAAGAAAGATTCAGAGAAAGTGCCATTTAAGAAAACTGAAGAATTGGAGAAGTTTGGTGAGGCAATGCATTCGCTGCAGTCCTCCTTGCCTGAAGCTGTCTAAGTGCTTGCTTCCTCTAGTGTTGTTTAATATAGTATTCACAAGCAAAGGACTATCTGGAGACCTTCAAATAGCCTCTCACCATGAACCTATGTAGCTTAAGAGTTGACAGTTTTATGGAAATCTGTTCTCATGATTGTATGTTTTTCCTATTTGCAGGTGCCATTGCTTGGCTTTTCCATTCAGGTTTTAGCTTGCCCTTCTTTGCTCCAAGGGCGGAAGATCCAACTAGTGGATGAAATTAGAAAGAGACTTTTTTTTTTTTTTCTCACAAATTAAGAAACTATCAAGAACACTCAGAAACAGAATAGGTGATCTGGAAAGGCAGGGAGGTTTTTGTCCCAAACATATTCCCCTGAGGAAGAGTAGATAGTTGTCAATGATATGCCATTGACATCTATGCCAAATAGAATGGGTCCTCCCTCTGTACTTCATTTTACTCGTCAGTAAAATGGAGACAAAAAAAAAAATCCCACCTACATCACAGGGTTATTGTAAAGATCACATGTAAACAATGATTTGCACATAAATAGAAACCTCAAGAAACATTTAACTCATCATAGTAATAGTAATAGATGGATTAGTGGTGGCAATGCTACATCATGACAATTAGCACTAGCGTTATTAATATTATAGTTCTTCTCAAAATGCTGGATTAAGATTGCAATTATTCCTTTGCAATTTGTCTTTCTGATTTTTCTTTTCCCCCTCATTTTCCTTCTAATAAATATCAAATCAGTATTTTCTATATAATGGCACAGTTTGGGGGCACTTTGTATAACATAGTTAGATCAGGGAATAATCATGGACTTAAGATATCGTAGGACTGTCCCCTTAGTTCAGCTAAAAGCTGGGCTCTTGTCACATGGCCATGAGAGATTAGGCTTGCAGACACATTGAAGGGTGAGAAAAATGGAATGTACTGGGCAAAAAGCAAAAAAGGGAAACAGGGACTCTCAGCAAACCTAGAGTCCTGCTAGCCAGTTTCCCGCCTCACAGATTGAATTCCAGGTTCCACCCCAGTACAGGAGAGGCCAGGCTCCTCCTGGCTACAAAGGGCTGAAACTTCCATGGCTCCACCTTATTCTCCCAGTGCACAGGCCAGTCGGAGTTTCTCTGGGGACCCCTTTATACTTGGCTGTTTCAAAGAGATTTGATCCTGGATGTCTGCGGGACAAACTCTAGAACCAGGGAGTCCATTTGGAAGACATCAGTCACATCAGTCTTTGTATATTTGAAATAGTTAGAATTAAATCACATCAAAACTCAGTCTTTTGTTCATAGGAGCTACCTGTGGTCAGTGGCTAGCAAATTGGAAAGTGCAGACATGGAATATTTACATGATGGCAGAAAGTTCTATTGAACAGTGTTCTTCTAGAAGAGCTTGGATGTGCACACACATAAAAATGAGAAACCAACAATCACAAGGATTTGGGGACCTTCCCTCTGTGGCCACCCCACCCCCTTCACCACCTCAGACACATCATGTTTCTTTTGCTGCAGGGCCTTTTCCCCTTTCTGAAAACTCCTAAAATGCACCTGCTGCCCTCAGTACACACCTAACACCCGTAATCTTTCTCTAAACACACACAAGCTTACATCTTTATCTGCCAGTCATTCTCTCTTGTTTCAGACTTTAGCTCAATGATGGTTTCCTCAATTAGCCTCTCCCACTCTGACTTACCTGCCATTTCTCTGTTACATACCCACATTCCATTATCGCCTCATTGCAACACATTATATGAGTGTGACTTTACATTTATTTATGAAATTACTTTATTAAAATCTGACCCTCCTAACATACTGAAATCTTCACAAAAGCAAATATTATGCCTGGTTTTGCTCACCATTTTATTTCTGTACCTGACATAGTGCCTGGTCCATAGTAGGGTCACAATAAATATTAAATGAATAAACAAACTGAGGTCTTCTAGTGGACCTCAGCAGGCCTCAGGGAGAAACGGATGCTTTAGCTACACTGGTAAGTCTAGGTTCTAATAGCTTATCAAGATAGGCATGGCCCTTGTTAGGCAGAGAGATGAGATAATTTCTAGTTACCGAAATATGGCTGGATGGGATAACCATTGACCCACAGCAGGGAGAAAAGACCAGCAGGTTTTTCTTTCCAAAGGCTGTATTATTTATGCAACAAGCATGCTGAATTACATCACTTCAACACAACTTAGAAATACAGGAGGAGTGCTTTCATTATAGATGTACTAAAGTAGATGTACTAAAAGTAGAGTCAGCCTTCTGTTTAAAGCTTTCTGTTCCAGACACATCACTCTTCACTTATTCTCTGCTATAACCTTTCTGCTAATAGTTAACGAACAACCACCACTTTCTTACTCTCTTTCACTCTGCAAATGTTGAGATAATAAATGGCCAAGGCTTAGTGAGCAGTTTACCCAGTATCAGACACTAAATGCTTTACTTGTGTCATCCCATCTAATCCTAAAAGCAGCCCTATGGGAGAGCTACTATTATTTTAAGTGAGATTTTAAGATAAGAACTTGATGAAAAAGTAAGTTTAATAGTTTACCCAATGTGATACAGCTTTTCTTCCCTAACGGGATGCCCCAGCCAATGGTAAATGGGACTAGTAGCTGACCTAGACTGTTGCAACTCTTAGGTCGATTATTGTAATACTATATGATCACAATGGCAAGGTATTCTAGCTGCTGGGAGGAAACATGGCGAAGGCAGCCTGCCAAAAAGACCTTGGAAGAATGAGGGTAAGTGTTATGTTCTGCTGATGGAGCTGGGTTTTTATTTTACTGCAATTAGTGCCTCCACCTAAAAACACACATCTGACATGATGTGTCATGTGTGCTGTACATGATGTGTACATGATGTGCTGTAATCTCAGCACTTTGGGAGGCCAAGGTGGGTGGATCACATGAGGTCAGGAGTTCGAAACCAGCCTGGCCAACATGGCAAAACCCCATCTCCACTAAAAATACAAAAATTACCAAGGCATGGTGGCACCTGCCTGTAATCCCAGCTAATCAGGAGACTAAGGCAGGAGAATCACTCGAACTCAAGAGGCGGAGGTTGCAGTGAGCCAAGATCACGCTATTGTACTCCAGCCTGGGAGACAAGAGCAAAACTCTAAAAAAAAAAAAAAAGAAAGAAAGAAAAAAAAAGAAAGAGAGAAAGAAAGAAAGAAGAAGAAAGAACGAAAGAAAGAAGAAAGAAAGAGAAGAAGGAAAGAAAAAAGAAAAAGAGGTAACGAAGTAGGTAGCGTTAAAAATGTGCTTTAGAGAGAGACTACCATCTTTTCAACTACTTAACCTTTCTGTGCACATATTCTCATTGACAAAATGTGAATACCCATGAGCATCAGTACACTGATAGAAGGATTAGATGAGAAGGTATCAATAACACCCTTAGAAGCCACTCAAGGCGCACTATTATTTCAATTACAGTTAACTCATTGGCTGCACCGTGAGTCACATCTGCCCTCTGATGGTCCATGGGCTTGCTCTAAAATCACCAACTTTCACAGCTGAAAGAGGTTTCAGAATCTAGAAGGTCATTTCACTGCATCTCAAGATGCACCCCAAGTACGTGTGACTGGTGTAAGGGGGTATCAGACTGTGGCATCTGCCCCCCAGGGATGGCACTGAGCATATCACATGTGAAATCTGATTTCCTTTTCACACAGTCCTCTAGGAGGTGTGAAAAACCTGACAGTTAAAGAAGCAGGCTCAGGGAGATTATGTAAATTTCTCAATGTCATGCAGTTAATGAGGGAAAGGAAATTCCAGCACTTTATTAGGCAGGATCATATATTTTTATCTGGGTTCTAATTAATGAGACGTGTCTAAGGAATTTTATAATTGTACTTAGTAAATTGGTTTCAATTATTTATATTTTTAAAAATTCATTTTATTTCCGTATTGATGAAATACTGTCACTATTTTTTCCTAGCCTACTTTTGGAGGTGTGATAGCAATAATCCCAAATCAGATAATACTTTTCTGGAAAAAAAAAAAACCACATGTAAAAACATGTTTGCTTTGAAACATTTAAAAAATAGAAATCAGACTTTCTATTTTGTCTTACAAAAACTGTTTTAAGTTTATCTGTAAAATATCTTTTTGTTTTACTTTCATGAATTTAATTTTTTTTTTTTACAGAGATGGAGTCTTGCTGTGTCACCCAGGCTGGAGTGCAGTGGTACGATCATAGCTCACTTTTAACTCGAACCCTTGGAGTCAATTGATTCTTTTACCTCAGCCACCTGAGTAACTGGGACTACATGCCTGGCTAATAAAGATCCATTAAGCTGTGTTAAGCAGCTATTTTTTTTTTGTTTCATTCTAAGATCCTCTGTCAGGTAACACGTTCACATCAGCCAGAGCATTGCAGTGGCAGTAGAAGTCTCCTAGGCCATGTTACACACAGAAAACTCCAATCACAACAGAAAAAGTGAAAATAAAACCATAGCAGATGGTCACTACATATATGTTTAATATTAAACTAATACTTAGTCATCAGTTAGTTTAACAAATGACTAAATACATACTACCTAAGTCTTTACATGTATGATACATGTTTGTGTTCCAAAATAACATGAAATATAGTGTCAGCTGCGGCCAGGCATGGTGGTTCACACCTGTAATCCCAGCACTTTGGGAGGCAGGAGATTAAGACCATCCTGGCTAACACGGTAAAACCCCGTCTCTACTAAAAACACAAAAAATTAGCCCGGTGTGGTGGCAGGCGCCTGTAGTCCCAGCTACTCAGGAGGCTGAGGCAGTAGAATGGCGTGAACCCGGGAGGTGGAGCTTGCAGTGAGCAGAGATTGTGCCACTGCACTCCAGCCTGGGCGACAGAGAGAGACTCCATCTCAAAAAAAAAAAAAAAAAATAGGTAAATATATATACACATATATATATATAGTGTCAGCTGAGCTTTCCTCATTTTAGTACCTCTGCATTACATTTATACCTACCATGCCAAATGCTCATTGGTTTTAGTGAAACTGACCTTTTATTCAGTCCTCAAATTAATCCTTATTTGGACAGCATTTAATTGCATCTCTATTATATAAATAAAACAAAAGCAATATACAAAATTAAGTACTCTCTTACTGTCTCCAGAAGATTAGAAAATTTGGATATGCTTAAAATCTCATAGAACCTAAATCCTATTCTGTGTTTTAGACTTCAAACCCCACAAACTCAAGCTACAAAACTCTCCCTTGATTTAAGAGGTCACTGAAGGGGGTTGAATAGTATCCTCCAAAATTCATGTCTGTCTGATTGGGAATAGGGTCTCTGCAGATGTAAATAAGGTATGAATCTGAAGAAGAAATCATCCTGGATTATGGTAGGTGCCAAATCTAATGATTTGTGTCCCTATAAGACACAGAGGACACATAGATACACTTGGGAGAAGGTCAGGTGAAGATAGAAGCAAAGATTGGAGTTTTTGCTCTCGTAAACCAGGGAAGCCTGAAACTATCAGAAGCTGGAAAAAGTAAGGAAGAATGCGTCTCTAGATTGTTCACAGGGAGAGTAGCCAGGTCAACACTTTGATTTCCGACTTTGGGCCTCCAGGACAATGAAAGAACACTTTTTTTCTGTGATTTGAAGCCCTAGTTTGTGTTAATTTGTTACAACAACCCTAGGAGATCAATAGAGTCACTGTCCTTAGATCTCCCTGGAAACATGGACCTACTGGAATGCGCTCTTCCCTCTGAAACCACAAGCTCATGTAGATGCTCTCTCTTGAGGAGCAGCCTTGGCCATATTCCACAGGGCAGTTCTTTCTCCTCCAGGGCCATGTCCAGATGCTAGCCCAGAAAAAAGATGCTGTGCTTCATGTTTTAAAGATTAAAGGTTCCAACCTTGCATTTTACTACAAGGAGCTTGGTTTTCTCCAGGTGCTCATTCCCAAGCAGGTGGGCAGAAGCCACATGGAGTGCTTAGACTCTATTGTTATTAAGAGGCAGTAGAGACAGTGAATTAGACAGAGAGGATGCGTGTGACTACTTTGCATGCTGTTACATGCCTCTACTAAACAACTCTGGGGGAGATTCTGCTCAGTTGCATTTACTATTTCTAGACATCATTCTCAAGGTTTTGTGCTGTACAAGGAAGGCAATGTTAGTGCTTTTACTCATCAGGCTTACAAAATATCTTCATATTTTTATGTAGAACCACCTAAGAAGGGGAGAGTTCTGGGGGATGGTGAAGATGGATTTGGCTTTTCATCTGAAGGAGCTCACTTTCTCTCTGGGGAGAAGCACAAAAGCTGTAAGAGTTTCTAGTCCCACATATAGAGCTTGGTATGCATATCTGCTCTTCCTTCTCCCCTCTCCTCATCCTCATCACCTCACCTGGCATAGGTCATCCAGTGCCTTTTCTTTGGGATACTGTACAGACTTTTGTACCCTTAGCTTGTGGCTCAGCCCAGTTGTCACATTTCTAAGAGGGCCTCTGATGGCCTAATCCAATGCCACCCCACCCTTCCATCGCTCTCTATCACATCATCTTTCATTTGTTCTTGGCATTTTTTTATTATTATCATGTTATATATATATATTTTTTCCTTTGTTTGTACTGCATTTTCATTTTGTATCCCTACCCCATCATCACAGAACTTGATAAGGGTAGATGAGTCATTTTTTTCCTCTGCTGTGTCCCTAACCCCTTGAAAAGTGACTTGTTCAGTGAATGTGTTCAATGAATGAATAAAAGAAGGGAAGAGTGTATGTTTCACAATGCAACCCTACAGAATTCTGTAACTACCCAACAGGTTCTTCCTGCCTGCTGCACAAACAAAGATCATGACACTGCAGTAAAGAAAGAGTTGAACTGATGTGAGGCTTGCTATACTATATGGAAAACAGAATTATTACTCAAGTCAATCTCATAGAAGGTTTGGGGGTTAGAGGTTTTTCACAGGTAGTTTGGGAGAAGGGGCAGGGGCAGTTTGGCAATGAGTGCTTGCCACTGATTGATTAGGTCAATATGAAATCATAGAGACTTGCAGCTGTCCTCTTGTGCTGAGTCACTTCTGGGTGGCGCAGTAGGAGCTGTGTCAGGTCCAGGTGGAACCATGGGTGTCAGACATGCAAAAAACCTAAAAAGATACCACAAAAGGCCAATCTTAAGTTTCACAATAGTGGTGTTATCTGCAGAAGTAATTGGGGAAATTGCATATCTTGTGACCTCTGCAATAATGGATGCCAATTCTTTATGTGTATACCTTAGCAGAATTCAGATTCCTCTATCCTCATATCCCAGTGGTCTCTCATTAACTTGACAAAGGCATTTGAGTTTTGGGGAAAAGCTATGATCATTTAAACTATAAACTCGACACCTGGCAGCTTGAAGGTTAAAAGCAGGATGGAGATTGGCCAGATAAAATCCCCCCACTGCCATAATTTTCTTACTGATGTAATTTTTGCAAGGATGGTTTCAATTCCAGGACCATCTACTGCAGAGTGGCACTACCCTTCCTGTACTCCCAGGTCTCAGCTGGTAGTTTTCCTATAACCTGAGATCAACATTTCCAGGAAGAATCGTGACGTACCATTTGTAAGTGGTGCCTTAGAGTCTTAATGAGTGAGTCTTAATAGTCAAAATGAACCCACCATGAGCCAAGGCAAGAAGATTTAGACAACCGAATGTGATTGGCTAAAACTTGCCTCGGGGCTTTGTTCTACCCCTAACAAAGACTTCCAAATCTAATAGAAGTGTTAGTTTTATAGCTAGGAAGCACTTCATGGGTGCTGAACATATCCTAGGTGTTTTTCATCTATGCATGAACTCGGGGATAAATGTAAACCCCTTTTTATGGCTGGCTTAGAGAAAGAAAAAAATGCTCAAGACTACATAGTTTGCAAATGAAGTGGAGAGCTGAGACCAGTCTCTAATGCCTTATCTCTCACTGTCTCCACTTCTTAACGTCTTGTAACCCTATCTTCGGAAAATCACATCTTATTATCAAGTCCAAAAGTTAGGGGTTTCTTGGGGCAGTTTTCAAGACAATGACTCCCTGCCAGCTCTAGCCAATTCCTAGGATGACAAATAGTGGCAAACTCTCTTGAATACAGTAGACCAACAGCAATGTCTAATAGTGAGGGGCCTGACTCTTTGGAGCACAGCAGAACCAACATTTCGCTGACCCAGGCCTGGATAAACATGGCAAGCACCTCTGGAAACAAAAAATAAAAAAATAAGAAAATTCATTTTACCTCTCATTTTTATTAAGAGACACTTTTGAATAATTACTATTCACGGAGGTGGGCCTTGAATTTGTGCGGCTGGATATTGTCTTTCCCTAAGCTACTGACATTTGGAAGACACTGCTTAAGGTTCTTTGTGGAGGCAAATCAGCACTTGGCATTTTCTGTGAATGTCCTTCTTCTGTGAAAAGGGCCTCCTGATCATCCTCTCTGGAAAACTTCCAGTCTCAAGAATGAGAGCAACCCTGACATAAAATGTTGCACCTCTTGGCAGGTGGAAGAAATGACATCATTTATCACAATAGGAACTCCTAAAGAGCACTCACTGGAAGTGCTCAGAGTGGGACCCACTCTGCGTGCTGCCAACTCCCAGCTGATCCTAGTCTGGTCACTTGCTCTCTAGGTCACCACTATTTCTATGTAGAAGAAAGAGGATGGTGACAATGACAATCACTAATGGTCTCTTAGCAATAAAACTCAGCTTCTAAACAAGTCCATGCCCCTTTGTGTTTTACAGCATTTGGGACTTGTAAAGGTTTAATCAAGGGTAACCACACACTAAACCGTATCCTAGATTTGTGTGTGATTTCTTGCCAGAGTAAACATTGTGTCTCTCGAGAGTCAGGTTCATTATTTTCTAACACTGGTGAGAGTACCTGGATTACATGGGACCTGGTGCCTCTGAGGCTAGAGGACTTGCGCAAGGGCACGGGGAGTTAACTGTGAGGCAGGGTTAGCATGCAGTATCCTGACTGAGGTCAAATTCACTTTTCACCAAACTGTACGCATACCTTGGTGTTATCTTTAGATTGTTAAAGCTGATCTAAATTAAACAAATCTGCATTGCTGTGTTTGAACAAAGAATAGAATGACTGCACTAGTCAGGGTTCTCCAGAGAAACAGAACAGAGAAAGAAAGGGAGATTTTAAAGAAGTAACTCATATAATAGTGAAACCATCTTTGCAAAAATTATAACAGTAATAAAATTATCACAATATAATAGTAATAAAATTATCACAGTAAAAGAGATCTTCTTCATCTTGCCTTTAACCTTCAAACTTCCCTATCATTTCTGGATTTGGGCCAAGTTAACTTTAGGATAAACTTAGTTTCTAGTTTAAACAATCATAGCCCTCCCGCAAAACTATTCCATGTATGTAAAGCTAATGAGAGACCACCAATTTAGGAGGATGAGAGGAGCCTGGGTTCTGCTAAGGTATAGATGTAAAGAGATCACATGATTTATGCCTTCCCCAATTACTCCTGCAGATAGTATCACTATTGTGGAACGTAAGATTGGCCTTTTGAAATGTCTTTTTTCTGTTTTTTTGCATTTCTGATGACTGACCCACCAACCTGTCCTGTGGCCCCAACCAGAAGCGAACTCAGCATGTGGGAGGACCACTTTCCACACCCCTATGATTGCATCCGCAACTAATCAGCAGCACCCATTCCTTATCCACCTACTCCCCCCCAGCCCCAGAATATCTGAAAAATGCTAATTTTCCCTTCAGGAAGGCTGATTTGAGTAATAATGATACTCCAGTCTCCCATCTAGCCAGCTCTAGGTATGTAAAGATCTTTCTCTATTGCCATTCCCCTGTTTTGATAAATCAGCTCTAGGTGGGCAGAGGGCAAGAATAATCTGTTGGGTGGTTACAATAGTAGGGCCTGGCATGTCTGAAATCTGCAAGATAGGCTGGCAGGCTGGAAATTCAGGTAAAAGCTGAGGTTGCAGTTTTGAGTTTGAGTTCCACAGAGCAGCAGGCTGGAAACTCAGGCAAGGGTTCCATGTTGTGGTCTTGAGGAGAATTCCAGAACCCATTCTTCTTCAGGAAACCTCAATCTTTTCTTACAGTTGTAAATTAATTGGATGAGACCCATACGCATTACTAACAACTTTTCTCAAAGTTATTAAACTTAGTTACATCTAAAAAATACCTTCACAGCAATATCAAGACTTGTGTTTGGCCAGACAACTGAGCATCTTAGCCTAGCCAAGTTCTATGTGACACACAGAACATCACAGTGACCATATTTAACCTCTCAATGGGGAGGAATAATTGGGTGGCATGAACTTCAGATTTGGACAAACTGGATTACAAGGTTGAATTTGCTATTGACAAGTTGTGTGACTTTAGACAAGCGTCTTAACTTTTCTGAATTTCAGGTTTCTTGATCAGATGGGATATTAATAGGATTCCTTGAGATAATTTGTATAATTCCTTAGCAGAATGGCACCTGGTTTGTACATACAATCTGTTGTCTTTTCTCTAAGACACCTTTTCTAATCCTGTCTAAAGTGGCTCTATCTCTTTTTCCCCTGTGGAATGTAGTTTCAATTTTGATTACCTGACATCCAGAGTCTGTATTAGGCAACACTTCTATTATTTTTTCTCTATATTTACTTATTAATTCACTCATTCATTCATTCATTAAACAAATGTGGTATATAACCATAAAGATGGCCACTAGTTACTGACCAATTTATTATAGGCCAAGAAGAGTATTCAACATTGACCATGTATTAACTTACTTAAACCCAGGAATAACCTGAGAAAATAGGCATTATTGTTATTACTTTCATTTAACAGATGAGGAAACTGAAGCCCAGAGAGGCTCAGTTAACTGCCCAAGGCCACACAGCTTAGAAAATGTGAAAATGGTGAACTAGAATTCAAACCTGGGACTTAAATTACAAATAAATATGAACCTAATAAAAGGAGCTGGTGTTTGTCTTGTTTACAATTTCTATCCACCCTAGCTCAGTAACTGCTTATGGTCAGCAGAATAATAGCCCCTCCAAATATGTCAATGTCTTCACTCACAGAACCTCTGAATATGTTACATGGCAAAGGGAAATTAAAATTGCAAATGGATTAAAGTACCAATAAGCTTACATTGGATTGTCTGGATTCCAAATGTAGCCACATGGGTTCTGATAAGTGGAAGAGAGAGGCAGAATAGAGAGAACCAGAGAGATGGCCATGTGAGAAAGACTTGGCCTGATGTTGCTGGTTTTGAGGATGGAAGAATGTGGCCACAAGCCAAGCAATGTGGGTGGCTTCTAGAAGCTGGGGAAGGCAAGGAAATAGATTCTCCCTTAGGGCCTCCCAAAGAAGTACAGCCCTGCAGACACTTTGATTTTAGCCTAAGGATACCTATTTCAGACTTCTGGCTTCCAGAATTGAAAGATAATAAGTTTGTGTTGTTTTAACCCACTAAGTGTTTGACAATTTGTTACAGCAGCAATAACAAACCAATACGCCTTTTATTCCTTCACTGATGCAAGTTCCATATTAAAAAAAAAAAAAGAGCTTCATCTATGTCCCTACAAAGGACATAAACTTATCATTTTCTATGGCTGCATAGTATTCCATGGTGTATATGTGCCACATTTTCTTAACCCAGTCTATCATTGTTGGACATTTGGGTTGGTTCCAAGTCTTTGCTATTGTGAGTAGTGCCAAACTATAGCAAGGACAAAAAAACCAAACACTGTTCTCACTCACAGGTGGGAATTGAACAATGAGAACACTTGGACACAGGAAGGGGAACATCACACACTGGGGCCTGTTGTGGGGTGGAGGGAGCGGGGAGGGATAGCATTAGGAGATATACCTAATGTAAATGACGAGTTAATGGGTGTAGCACACCAACACGGCACATGTATACATATGTAACAAACCTGCACATTGTGCACATGTACCCTAAAACTTAAAGTGTAATAAAAATATATGTTAAAAAAATGTAAAAAATAAAGAGCAGACATATTGACAGTGCTTCCCGATTTCAAAAGTATGTCATATGATTTGACCTTCACTCTATTGTCATACCCATTTTATGAGAGAACATTGATTCAGAGCAGTGTGGCGTTTTCTTAAGGTTGTGCACTGAGTGAGTGACGCAGCGGCCCTGGAGTTCAGCTTATCTTGCAGAGGGGATCTCTGCTCCCTGCACCAACAAAATACTTAATCCACGTTTGCTGTGAATAAAAGAGTGGGACAAGACATTTTACTTAGACTGTGCCAGATGCCAAAAGAGGATTTCAAAGGAATATCTGTGTAAGAGAGAACTCATCACCTAACTCGCCCCTCAGACCTCTGTGGCCCCATTGGTGTCACATGTGGCTGGCTGCTTTCATTACTCTGATTTTCTAAATCTTCTAATCAGGGCTGATGCCTCAAGCGGGCTTAGACAGAACCCTCAGGGCTGGCAGGGAGCTGCAAATGCGGTCTTTAAAATAGCGTTCTGTTTATGTCTTCATATCACACACTGGCTGACCAGAATGCCAGAGTGCATATTGTACCCCACCCCTTGCTTTTATTTTATTTTTTTCTAAATCAGGCAAATGACAGAGCCATGTGACTGTACTTCAGAGTCCACTTAATTGAACAGAATGTGATTTCTGTGAAGCACAGGTGGCTGGCAATGGAGGCAGCACCCCGGCAGCTTATTATCTGATTGAGGTGGTGGCCTCCAAATGAATGGCTTGCGGAGTGTATTTTAATGTGCAGAGCCTGGGGGAGGCACTGGGCTGGAGGGCAAGGTGTAGAGGGCTATTTGCTGATAAGGACTGCAGTGAGCTGGGGATTTAGAAGGAAACATCCCAGTTAGTGATCCCAATAATCCCCAAGTGGGAGGATTATTATCCTGAATAAGAGATGAAGAACTGACATTCAGAGAGCTTGTGTACATTCCTCAAGGTCACACAGCAAAAAAGAATGTGTCTTTGTCTAAATTCCCAGCCCAGCTCTCTCCCCTAAAATCCCTAGAACATGCCACCTTTTTGAAGTACCATAATTCTTCAAGGGCTAGGTGATATGGGGGATTGTGAGGAGTAAGAGGTCAAGTCCTGTTTCTGATGGGCAGGTCATTGAAAGAAGAAAGCTGGCCATCTCCGTGACCCCAACGCCTCATATTGTGCAGATAGTCACAGGCTCTACTCTCAGCAGGGCTGGGTTGAATCCCAGCCCTGCCCTTTCAAGCTGTATAAACTCCACAAGTTATTTATTCTTGCTGAGCCTGTGTTCTTGTCTCTATGTTAGAAATATTAACAAAGTATTTCTCTTTTATTTTTTATTGATACATAATATTTGTACATATTTATGAGGTTCATGCTATATTTCGTTACATGCATAGAATATATAATCATCATAGCCAGCTATCCGGGGTGTTCATCATCTAGAGTATTCATCATTTCCATGGGTTGGGAGAATTTCAAGTTCTCTCTTCTAGCTATTTTGAAATATGCAATACATTGTTGTTAACTATAGTCACCCTACTCTGCCATCAAACAAATTATTTCTCATAAGGCTGTTGTAAAGATGAAATGAAATAACACATGTAAAATTGTAGCCTAAGACATACAGACTCAGATACTGTTAGCAGAGCTGACTATTATCAATAGTGTTGTTCTTCTCTGTCCTTGTTGGAAAGGCAATCACTTAGCTGGGAGTACTTTAGGGGCAGTGGAATAGGCCCTTCATCTTCTTTTCAACAAACTTTACTCTCTTGTTAATAAAACTGACTCTAAAGTAAAAGTGTGTTCTCCAGAGCTGTCGGATCCTGTGGTGGTTCCGCAATGATCCCTGTGGCAGGAGTAAATAGTTAAGAAGTTGAGATGCACAGTTTGCAAACGCCACTGCTACTTTAAGTAGAGAAGCTCCACTTTTATTTTCATCAAAATTGGCATTTCTCATAAGATTGCATCTGAATACAAACAGAGGTGAGCTTACAGGTCCCTCTCCAAGAAGGCCTCCTTGGCCATCTCTGACACATTGATTCTTCCTCTGACCTCCCCATTCCTTACCACTTGATATGGTTTGGATATTTGCTCCCTCTAGATCTCATGTTGAAGTGTGAATCTCATTGTTGGAGGTGGGACCTGGTGGGAGGTCATCAGATCATGAGCACGGATCCCTCATGAATGGTTTAGCTCCATCCCTATGGTGATAAGTGAGTGGTGTTAAGTTGTTATGTTGTTAAGATGTAGCGATAAGTTAGTTCACGTGAGATGTGGTTGTTTAAAAGAGTGTAGGACCTTGGCCCCCTCTCTCTTGCTCCCACCCTGTGACACGCTGTCTCCCACTTCACCTTCCGTCATGACACTAAGCTTCCTGTGGCTTCATTAGAAGCAGGTGCGGGTGCCATGCTTGTACAACCTGCATAACCATGAGCACATTAAACCTCTTTTCTTTATCAATTACCCAGCCTCAGATATTTCTTTATAGCAACACAGAAAAGGGCTAATACACCACTGTTTCACTGACCTGTGTCACCTACACATTCCTTTTTATGAATCAAACCAAGTCATTGCAGTCTACTCCAAAGTATGAACCACTTTCATATCTCCCAATCATTAGGAAATAGGCTATTCCTGCTCCCAGAACTGCCTTCTCGTCATGCCTTTGGGAGTCTCCTACCACTCTTTCCAGCTCAGCCCTTATCTTCTCAGTATTTTCTGACTTCTACTTCTTTGAACAAGCAAAATTACCCTCCACATTTGTAATCCTACAGATCCTCAGATTCTCCCTTATCACTTCATTTTATAGCTAAAATACAGCTTTTAGAATGACTGCAAATACTGACTTCTCTGCAAGAATCTGGGAAATATTCCACAAATCACCTTTGCTGTAAACATCTTAGCGAAGAGTTATTACAAAGGGGTTTCCTGAACAGTCATACACTATATAACACTACTTGAGCATTAAGTGTTATGTAAGTTAGGATTTACTCTAGCTCTTTGTAACAGAAACTGAAATATAATAGCCTGAACAAGAAAAGTCTTTATTTTTTCTCATGTAGAAGTCCAGAGTTAGATGGTCTAGGGCCGATGTGGTGATTCTATTGTCTGGGACCTAGCCCGCCTTCATATTTCTAATTTTCCATCCTTGGAAGATGACTACCTAACACAATATGGCCGCTGGAGTCCCAGTGCTCATGTCCACATTCCATGTAATAGGAGAATAAGAAACAAAAAAGAGGAGTAGTGCAGAATGGCTTCTATCTTAAAGCTGACTCACTCATCTCCCTGTAATTGTTTAGTAGAAAACCCCTCTTGTTGGATTATTTTTATACACAATTGACCACCCTTATATGTAGGAGAGTTTGGGAAATGTGACATACAATGTTAATCCAAAGTTTCCCTCTTAATATAGGAATCTGTTACAAAGAAAAAAAGGGAGTCTATTATACACTGGGCAGATAAACAACATCATATAAACTGAGAGGATCCCAGCTTCCCTGGTAAACAATCATCAACATGTTTCTCTGGTCTGCCTAATAACGCTTGGGGTGCATGTTTCTCTCTAATGGATGCTGGAGATATACAGTGACTTCCAAGAAGTTCACAGTCTACTGGGGCAGAGTAGACTAGCACACTTCTTACGATAGTAGAATATATTAAAGGCAAACACATGGAATTTGGGCATTTAACTCAGGCACTGCGGATCAAGGAAGCTTCCTGGAAGAGGTATGCTTGAGCTGTGTTTTGCAAGATGTGTAGGCAGTAGCCAGATAAAGAGGTACTGAGAGGCATAACACCATGATACTCTATTCCCACATGTGGGTGGACATTAAAGTCATTTCTCATCTTTTCCGTGCTCTGATTCCAATGCAGTCATGCACTCAGTATTTATTCAACTAAAAATATTTGTGTCACTTATATATTTGTGCCAGCTGATATTTAAAAGATTGGGTTTAAAAGACCCAATTTAAAAGATTGGGTCTATCCATGCTGGATGACACCAGCATTGGGATGTGCAGAGCCCTGGAAGGGCTGGTGCAGATTGGTTCCACGTGCAGGAGAGAAGTCAGGGCTTCCAGGGAATTGCAATATTGTGACATCTGACTCACATGTCACATTTGTGTAAAATGGTCTATTCTTTAAAATAGGGTGGATAACTGGAATAGTGTATGTTTGCTTGGAGGTGTTTGTGTGAACCTACGACTGTTACCAAACAGATGTTGGATTGGGAAAAATCCAAAACACAACTTCAAAATAAAATACATTTTTAGGTTTCAAATGTACATATATTTGAAACATTCATATATAATAAATAAATTGCACCAACTTAATAAATCCAAATTTATATATATACACATACATATGATATATACACACATACATATACATACATTCATATATATATGGTCTGGAGTATGGTCTGGAGGTCATCTATTTACAAGAAACACAGAAAAAATATTGCTCATCTCCATCTATGTTTCAAATTAAAATTCTTCAAACCTTTGTTTCTGTTTTGCTAATAATACCTTGTCCAGGAAACAGAACTCAAGCAATGAGTCATTGCCAGGCTTTCAGACTAAATTGATAAAACAGTATAGTCTCTGCCTGGCACCCAGTGGTCTCTGTGCTATGATCTTGTCCCATCTAGATACTGACCAGAAACAGAAGTGGCCAGCTGAGAGCTGAGAGACACAAAAAAGTGTCATGTTTGTAATATAAAAACAAAGAAAAACAAAATGAAAGTCAAAACACAACCGAACAAGACAAAACAACACACGAAAAACCTAAACAGCATTCAAGGAATACTTTGATCTTTTGTCTATCTTTTTTACTATGGAAATGAATGTATATACAAATAATAAATATATATGTATATATATGAGAGAGTAACAAAGTATATTAAAACCAATGTACCTGTCAGCTCCAAAAATTATTGCAAAAGCACCAATCTTTTTTATCAATATTCAAAATTCCTTTCTTCACTTCAAATTATTTTACCAAAGATCCCATACCTAATGGCATTTTATTTTGTAAATCTCTAAGTAGGTTTCTTTAAAATATAAGAATTCCTATAAACATAGCACAATACCAATTTTATCTTTAAAATGTATTCTGTCATTGATAATTCTAAGATATAGTCTCATGTCTTCCAAGGCCCTATATTTTATTTAAAAGTTTGTTTATTTGAATTAGAGCATAAATAAGCTACATACACTATAATTAGTTGATATGCTTCTTCATTTCCTGTACATAAAGTTGCTCCCACAGAGATTCCCTCCTTTGGAAATTATTTGGTTGATGAAACTGACAGGCCCATTGTGTAGAGATGACCACAGTGTGGATTACACTGACGGCAATGCTGTGGTATTATCTACCATGTGCTTCTGTCCCTTGTATTTCCTGTAAACTGATCAATTGATCTAAAGTCTTAATCAAATTCAGGTTTTTTCTTTTCTTCTTCTTTTTTTTTACAAGACTACTTTAATAGTAGTTTTGTGTAACTCTCACAAGAGGCTCATCATATCTAGATGTCTCTCTTTCTGTGATGCTAATAGCTATTGACAGTCATCCATTAGTTAATTAGGGGTTTCAGAACGGCGCTATTCTAATTGTATAATTTTTTCTTTCATTATTAGATAAACTACTTCTAAGAAGAGAAGCTTTCCAGGGGAACATATTGCATGCACATTTCACCAGCATTAACATTATTATAAGCATTAAAGCTTTCCTGGTCCGGATTCCCCTCTGAAGCCTGGTCAGTTTGAGTTTCGATAATTTGCATTTTAGTGCACAGGATTCCCATTAATGTCTCCCTAATTACTATCCATTTTGAACACCTTCCTCCCTGAAGTTTTTTGTTTTTTCCCATAAAGACATTTCCAATTGTTCCTTTTGGATTTATTTTTCTTCTTTCTTACCACAAGAGTAATGACTCTTTATTCAACTTACACTCAGCTTTCTTAATAATAGGTAAGGATTACAACCCTATCAATGAAAAGAGAAGTAGAAAAAAGTGTTAGTTGAAATTATATGCAAAAGAGTGAATTATTAAGAGAACATCTGGCATTAGCATCGCTTTTCTTCACCACTGCCCCAGGAAAGAAAATTCAGCATTGTATTTACAAAAGTCTATTTCCTACCCTGCAGAGGAAATCTAGAACCTCTGTATTTTTTTCTTGTTTCAATTATTTATTTTTAATTAGCAAATAAAAATAGCATATATTTATCATGTACAGCATTGCTCTTTTGAAATATGTATATATTGTGGAATGGCCAAATTGGGCTAATTAACATATGCATACTTATTTTTTGGAATCTGTATTTTAAAATCTTTAAAGATTAAAGTGGTGACCTCAAATGGGGGCTGCTTAGTCAGCTGCACAGAAAAAATGGCCGCTCATTAAAGAGTGCCAAAGACCAAGAGAGATGATGGAATTATAGGTTTTAAGACATCTGTGTTTTTCTTTAGAATCCTTGTGCATGGACAGTATGACATCATGCATGTGATAGTTTAAGCTAAACTGCAGAAGTTATGGCTTTTTTTAATCAGAAATACATACTCCGCAGATGGCAATGAGGGGTTTCAGTTATCTTGAACTCTGGTCAACACCAGATGTTTTGCTAATTAACATAATTAACATTAGAAATAAGTAGTCAATGGTGAAATTAAGGAGTTTATAAATAGCGTAATGGACTTTAGAAATAGATGCTCAGTGTAATTAATAGTATACTAAAGGTAAGTGAACTGGCTAAAATATTTTAGAGAGTCTCAACATGGCACGGAAAGGACTACAGATCTAGGAGTGTTTTTCTGTTCAATACCATATGGATTGGCATTAGAGGTATAATATAGTAAATGTCTTGAGTTCACCTTGAACTTTGAGGATTTCATTTGCTGACAATAACTAGGTCTTACTGACTCCTCCTCTAGAATGTTGCTGTTTTTCCACAAAAGAATTTTTCATGCAAAGTGCCCTCAGAGTACCTAAAAGAATAGTGAGTTGAGATTTTTTTTCAAGCCATATGACTGTCTTTTTATTTGCTTGATAAAGAATGTTTGTTTTCAAAATGTCTTATGGAGCAGTCCTTGTATGATTGTACTGGTCACTTGGAGTAAAAATGACTAATTAATAATGCCCCAGCTTCTCGAAGCTCATGATCTGCCAAGAAGAAAACACTAATGGGTGCATGAATAATTACATAATTTGTGTTCATGATATGGGAGGGACCCTTTTGAAAGGGGCAGAGCCAGTCCACTCTGGGCCTGTGGTCCTCACTGGGAGCCACTTCCCTCCGCTCCCTTGTTCCGTGGTTCCCCCTCTTCATCCTCTGGGTTTGATGGCCGGCTAACACTCTTCAGCTCAAGTTCTCCTGGCTTTTCTGCTAGACTCAGCCCTATCCCCATCTCTCAGAGGGGTGCATCTGGCACACAAGAAGAATAGCTTAGCCCAGGGGACATATTTGGATGTTGTGGGGGGTGGGGTGGGATCACCCAGGGAGAAGATGTGGGAGTAGAGGGAAAGAAGCCAGTTGCAGATCCCTGCCATCAGGGGCTGAGGGCTGGACATGGGCTGCCAATATGTAAGGAGCGAGTTGCGGAAAGTATGCAGGGGTCACAGGGAAAAACAGAGGGAGGCCCAGAAAGTGAGGGGAGGAAAGGTCTTCCAGAAGGAGAGCGCAGAATAGCCATGCTTCCCTCTCTGTTTCCTGTTCTTGTCTGGTTTCAGTTTCCCCAGGGGACTTTGTAAGACTATTTTTATGGAAGTTTTCTCTTTACCAAGGTGGGCTGCTGCCTTCTTTTAGAGCCAGGGAGGAAAGACACCTAGCTTTGAAATGTTCATACACATTACGCTTTCTTCTAGTAATTGATTTCTCATCTTATTTTATCCCAATACCTGCATATTCTTTTCTCTTTCCCTGTCAGCCTCATTAGATTGATCTCATTCCAGCACAGACATCGATTAGCAAGTGTTCTCTGAAGATCTCCACATGCTGATGCTTGATGCCAATATCTGGAAGTGGAGTAGGTAAGGACTGTGCAGAGAGACCAAAAAACACAGCAGGGATAAGAGATGCCAGTTGTCAATAAGAAGGGGGCTTTGCACCACTGAACGTGGCTTATGCTGTTGCCTGGAAAAAGAAGAAAAAAGGTCCATTATTTGTGATGTGGAGCAAGGTTGTGCTCGATACCAACAGCCTGTAATCACTGGCTGAGATGATAGGAAACCCTTTTATTCCATGGGCTGTGTAAACAGGGCATGGGGTGAGGATTGTTCTGTGTCTTTGAGAGAGAGGATGCTTCAGAGACTGACTCCTCCTCTTAGCTATTTACAAATAATTTCTACTAATTGGAGATGTTTTTGATTTATAAATTATGCTGTCAATTTTTTGTTAGTTAATCTTAACCAAACTCTGGAAGGTATTATTGGTGTTTTTCTCCAGTTAAAAACAATTAAGCCAAGTTTGGCCAGATGGATAATTGTGAAAGGATGCTCAAACAAGGGTTTCTATTTTCTAAGCTGATGCTCCCACCACTGCAACATGGTCTCTTCCTTATGATACCCAAGGTCTTTGCTTTCTCGCGAGGCAATATTGCCTAGTATTATGTGAGGCCAGCCAATATGATAAGCATATCTGATCACTGGCTCAGTAAATACAGCCAATGCCCTCTTGTGAAAACTTCTTATAATTACATTTGCCTTTAAGATAACAATATGATTATCAAATATTTGACAGGATTATCAAGCCTTAGTGAAAATTATTTACAAATTAAAAACTTTAGGAGGGCTGCCCTGAGTGTCAAGAGAACAGAAGGAGGTATGGGGAGAAGAGTAGCAAGAATAGAGCCTGCTGTATGTGTTCCACACTGTGCTGGGGTTTTTGCTTCTTTTTTTGTTAATTTCATTAACTGGATAAAATAGGTGATATTTGACCCAATTGATAAATATGAAGTATAGAGCAGTTTTATATAGTTGAATAGCTCATGAGTAGCAAAGCTGGATTTCCTTGGTTAATTTTTGTGCTGAGTCTAGCTGTTAGAATTCCCATTCCAGTGATCTATCTGTCTCATATGCAAGGTTGCCTGCCCATTCTCTGGCTCCAAAATATTAAGTAGCTCTTAATTCATCAACCTAAAACTATTCTTCAGACATCAAGGTCTAAGTGTGATGTTACAGATAAAATAGATAAATAAAAGTATGGAAAAGATCAAGATACCTATTTCTGCTTGTTTTGCAGGGATCCATACACTTCAGCTAACTGTACAAATCCAGAATTTCCAGCCCTCACCACTGTACACCCCAGAATCATTACACACATGGCATCACACAGAGTGGTGCTCAGGGGCTCCATTCAGACCCTGACTGTCTCTTCTCCCCAGTAACTCTGGTGTGCACTCTCTTCCTAGTGGTCCCTTGCTTGATGAATTTAAATGATGATGGATCCATTGATTTATTAATTTCTACTAAACACATTAATTGAGTCCTCGAGCTGTGCCTGGGATTGCTCTAAATGCTTTAGAATAAAGATTCCATCTTCAAGTGCTTTAAGTCACTGAGAGATTATAAGGTTATGAGTTTAAAGATTGGAATGCCAAAGAGAAAGTGATGAACACCAAAGTATAGACAAAGCGATCTGACATTTAGAGGATGAAGAAATATATTACAGGTGGGGAAATAATAGTAAGTTTAACACTGATAACCATTAATTTTGCATATATTATATGCTTCTCTGTGGGTCACATTCTTTATGTAAATTGATTCATTGGATATGCCATTATAATATAAGCAGCATTCAGCTGTTCATAGAGCACATATTTATTGCATGTGCTGGGCACTGGGTAAGCTTGTCTATATGTGAAAATACCATGAAGAAAGGAGAGCTTCAAAAACTTTCCCAAGGCTCCACAATAGCCAGAGTTAACTCCTGTCTGTTTGACACCAAGTAGATCTCTTTCTCCACAATTGGAAGACATGCAGAAGTCTTTGTGAAAGGGACACCTCATCTGAGCATATAGGATGAATAGCAATTAAATTTGAATTCAAGAAATAAACGTCCACCAGATGCAAGCAGTGAGCTTTGCTTCTGAAGGCTAAAGACTAGGAGGGGACCGTATATCTGAGATAAATATATAACTATATGCAAAGAATCAGGGAAGCCAGAGTAATACGCTATGGGAGAACTTTTTTGTTTTTAAATCACAATCTAATTTAACTGAATAAATAAGGAAAGATTTCTCAGGGATGTTCTTGCTTATGCTTAAAAAGCAAGGAGACAGGGCTGTGCAGGTAGAGGGAACTGAAAGAATTAAGGATTGGAGATAGGCAGCTTGAGACTGATAAAATGATGTCTCATTGCTTGCAGCATTTATTATGTGAATGTGATGAGAATCATTTAAGATTTTATTGGAAGAGAAAGCTCCACAGACCAAAAATGATTAAACACCCTTGAACTAAAAATCAGGTGTTGGCAAGTGTGAGCCTGCAGGTGAAATCCAGCCTACTGCCTGCTTTTGTGAATAAAGTTTTATTGGATTCCAGCCATACTCAATTGTTTATGGATGATTTATGTCCCCTTTCATGCTATAACAGCAGAATTGACTAGTTGCAACAGAAACCCTAAGGTCCACAAAGCCAAAATTATTTGTTTTCTGGCCCTTTACAGATAAATTTGGCGAATTCTAGATTGACATTTGATTTTGGAGTCCTGGAAATCTTGTGAAAAGTTTTGATTGCACCTTTGTTGTGATTGTCCTCATTTTCGTTTGTTGGCTTTTTGGTTTTATTATTAGGAGGATTGAACGTGTAGCAATCTGTGGCTCAGAGAGGCAGATAGGGTGAAAACATCTGGACAGATAAATTCAACCATCACCGACTGACAGAACTACTATACCTTGCTGGGCTCTGACATAGGCAAAGCTGAATAACACATGCTTTTCATGCATAAAGCAATGTCGTGGGAGAAATGATCGTAACGCTGATTAATTGGGCTAGCAAAGAAGGAATGCAATACAAACAAGCATAATACGTGTATGTCTTTAAAAACACGTGGAGTCACATTCAGTTGAGGAGAATCTGAGCCAACTTCTTGGAGGAAGTAGCATTTGAAAGGAGATGGAGTGGTAGCTTTTCAGCAAGCACAGATTTGGGGGAAGGCATTGCTTTGTGGACAGGATTGAACTGGAAGCACAGGTTTCTGACTCTTAAGTATTGCTTTCATGTCCTCATGGAAATTTATCAATGCTGTAGGAGCTTTCACGCCACTGCCAGTTTCTGTTTATACCTTGCCTGATTTCTTTTTGGCCTGGAGCAAATTTCCCCATGTTAATTTTTTACATGTGCAGATATCTTATGACAAATTCTAATAATTAGAGCAGAAGAAAGGAATGATGATGGAACTATTTTCTTCAATCCATTCATCTTGGTTGCCCCATTCAGCAACTTACTGACTAAATTAAATCTCAGATTCATTGGAGATATGTTTGAAGCAGATAGAAAATTGAAAATGTATTTCCACTACATTAAGGAAATGGTCATTTTCAAAATGAATCTCTTTATGAGAAGTAATCAGAATTAGATAAGGATAGAGAGCAAATGCCTGCAATATTAGATGGTTGCGATATTAAAGGTGATTAATTATCATCTTAAAATATCACAGGCAACGCTGCCTCATCTGTTTGCCTGAATTGACCTCTTCTGTACCCATTATGTTTCTCCGCAGTTGAAATGAGTTTTTAAATGGGCCTTGCACAGGCTGGTGCGCGCGCATGTGTCCGTGATGAATGGGACGGTGCGGGCGGTGATGAGCCTGGCCTGTTGATTCCCTTCACAACGTAAAAGAAGGATCCAGGGTGCGAGAGTCAGGCAGAGCTGAATCAAAAATCTGGAAATTTACTTCTCTTTATTTTTCTGGATTGTTACAGTAGTCATTTCATTTGGTGTTTATAAGAACTAAATGAGAAAATAAATACATTAGAAAGATAAAAAGAGTGCTGCATCCAACCACGCAGGAGCTCAATAAATGTTTGTCTCTACTCCCCTTATTTATTCAAACCGATTTTATTTTAGAAACAACACCAGAAAAGACTTGTGGCAAAGTGGGGACTGTTTTCTCAAATGCTGAAACTTTGGCATCCCAGGAAGGAACAGTCTCCTTATGTTATCCTTTCTTTGAAGATGAGTAAAAGCAATTGGATGAAGCCATAGTAAGCAGAAAGACTGAGGGCCAATTACCAACGATGGTTAATGCTAGAGAGTAGGAGGATACGTTCATTAAACATTTCTCATATGGCAGGAGCCACTCTAAGTGCATAATCCTCACAGCAGCCTTAAGATACAGGTACTCTTTACAGACAAGAAGAAAGAGAAGTTGCCTTGATGGGATACCAACACACAGGCACATCTGCCCAAAGAAATCAGGCCAGAGGAAAATAAGTGCATCCGTGCACTCTAGGTTGTGTTATACTAATCTGTAGTTCATTCTAAATTAGATATGAGCCCAGGATCACACAGGGGATATATTTTTTATAATGCAGTAAATCATCAGCTAAACAACTGGCTTTATTATGTCTGGGAGAATGTATTTATATGTATATATTTATATATCCCTGGAGATTTTGATGATCACTGGTTGTCTTTATCTGGGAACCACTAATAAACAAAATCGTTAAAGGAGATTATCAGACTGGACAACATAAAACCACTTGGAGTGAAGATAGGTGGATGGTGGACTGTTGACCATGGAAGGTGTTTTCAAACCTATTTAGAATTGTTCTGTCTTTTCCTAGAAGAAATAGCTAAGGCCAATACCTCTAATCTAAATAACGGCAAGTCATACATGTATTTAGGCCGTCTTATGAGCAAATGTACTTCTGTCTGAAACAATAACGTACTTTGGAGCATTCGGGCGAAGACAGAGAAAACACGTTCTGGGATTATAGTAGAAAAATTTCTGCATGAGGCATGAAGTATAGAAGTCAAACAGGATGATTGTGGAGGTGACTTCTTGTTGAGCAATTTCATGATGTCCAGGCATTGACACAGAACAACATCACAGTCCGCATAGTGGTTTCCCAAGCAAGCTGGGTGACTGAAAAACAATTTGAGCACATAGATTATGCTGTGCTTATCCCCCTTTCTTTTCAAAACCAAATTATTCTAACCACAAATATAACATTGTAAGATATAATATAGCCAAATTGGCCACGTGTTCTCATAATGATGTACAGTTTTAGGATGAAGATGCTGAATTCTCTGGCCCCTCTCAGTGAGAGAGTCAGTCTATCTGTGTAAGCTTGAGGACACTTTAGAGGCTGCCGTACAACCTGCCTGGGGCAAGCCACTAGCAATGGCCCTCCAACATAGACTAAAACCAACGTGTGGTGGGAACCTTAGCAGTGAATGAACATTTGGTGGAGAGGAGAGCAGCCTGAGGTTCCGAAGATAGGGTGCTATTTCAATAAGAACAGCTTTTGTTGTCTCAGCTCAACTAAAAAATAATCATATCCCTTTTGGACATCTTTGGATGCTGGTGATGCATAACCAATTCTAACTAGCATAGGCTAAAAGGAGAGCGTGTTCTCTTCTATCTAGAAGAGAGGTTCAGCAGCTGAGCTCAGGAGTGACAGCAAACACTCCAGGATTCACTTGTTCACTCGTCATCCTTTCCGGTTGTCTTAAGACCTCACCTTCATTTCCTCCACCCACTTTTCTCTACTGGGATTTCCAGGAGCTCATCTCCAAGAGCTGTCACTAGAAAGGGATTGGTTCTTATCATTTCTAATACCAACTTCCAATCTTATCAAATACCTCTGACTGGTAGTAGCTTCTCACACGGGGCATGAGAAAAGGATGCAATGGATATGTCCCAGAAGCAATGAGGAGGAACGCTAAGAAAGAAATGAAAACCAGAATGCATGCACAATATTGAGCTAAATGTTTTAGAGGTAAGATGATTCTTCTGAAACAGTGAAATGGTGTTAATAAGGTGATAAGGTGAGACATGAACAGAGGTGGAAAGTGGCTTGACTGAGATTCATTTGAGGATGTTTCTAGGCTTTGTTTTAACCAAGGAGGCTTCAAATTTCCAACCCTTATCACCATTGTTCCCTGTGATTTACCGTTATCTGTACTTGATCTTCTTTCACTACACATTGTTCACAGAGACAAGAGAAGATAGGAAGGACTTGGCTGTGGAACCAGGCAGACTTAGTTTATTAGTCGGGATTCTTTTGCTTTCAAGTAACAGAAATTTAGCTATTGCAAAAACACCACCACAAACAACAACAAAACATGAAAACTATATGTGTAGGACTGTTTCCAGTTGTAGCTGGACATCACCCAAAAACTCCTGTGAATCTCTTTCTCTACAATTTTAATTTCTTCTGGCCTGGTCATACTCTGTGGAACCCCTTATGGTAATAAAGATGGCTCTAATCTGTGTCATGATCACTAGATGTGTGCTGCTTACAAACTCAGATATAGAGAGTTTTTTGCATGGTGATCCCTGCCCTTCTTTCTGAGTCACACCTGCAGAATCTCACATACCCACCTCGGAAGTGGTCAATGCATCCCTGATGGTAGGGCACATTGTCTTGCCAGACAGGATGTTGTGCCTGCCACTCAACTGCAGGAAGCAGAGTCCCTTACATGAAGAGAAAGAGGCACCTCGCATAAGATAGGCCTAATGGGATTTATCTCCTGGGAAATTTGAAACCAAAACAAAACTTCAAAGCCAAAAAATGGTCATCCTCTAGCCTAAGAAAGAAACATGTTCAGGCAGATGTTTAGACAAAAACAGAGGAGAATCTCTTCAGATCACGCGTCTACAGTCCTCCTGTCACTGTGTCCTTGGATTCCAGTTGACACCACCTTATATTTATAATGAGTTGCCTATCGTTTGCTTAAGCTAACTGGAATAGCTTTCTACTCCTTCCAACAAGGACTCACAAGTAATACTCTTGCAAGTCAAATCTGGCCAGTTATGTTAACCTCTCTAAGTCCCAAATTTCTTATAAGAAATACACAACTTAGAGAGTGGAAGTGGTTTGATAAGAAAATATCTATTCAATTTGAGACACAGTGGCCATTCAAAAACACTTATAAAACCTGTATTGTTGGACTCAGGTTAAACCCTGAAAATACAAGAATGAAAAGGCATGATTCTTGGTCTATAAAAGATCATTATTATAATTGATATCCTTAGTCTGTGCTGAATAAATACATGAGTGCTCACATATGTGTCAGTATTTGTGGAATGAGTGTACTATATATATCTGGAGAATAAATGCTGTCTTTTTCCCATAAAGTTTGTTTTGGTTTCAGACACACAATTGTCTGTCCATTAGTACCGGCTCTGTACCATCAGCAATCAGGTAAATTAATGGTTGACTACTTTGATTAGTAGGATTCCATTAGGGTTATTTCCCAAACTTGGTAGAAGTCTGGCTTTGTTATCTTTTAGCACCGACTGTAAATCTTTCTCTCATCTCCTACTCTTTTTTGCTGGGGGCTTAATGATTGTCCCACTCTAATAAAAACAGCAGAGACTGGTTTCTCCATGGTATGAACTGTATTGTGGTTTTTGTGGTTTTTCTCCTGTTCCAACAGGAACTACTTTGAGATCCATGCACCCTTAAGAACAAAGAAACAGCTCAATTGATTTTTAGAAAGCTGACCAAAAAAAGATGATTGATGATATTAGAAAACTTAATAACTATATGGTCTAACAGTTTAAACACTTTATGGTTTATACATATAGCCTATACGTATTGGCTCACTTAAAGGAGTATAGGGAACTTGTTATAACATGGGCTTTGATATTAGAGAAATCTGAGTTAGAAATGTGACCTCAGGGAAATCATCTGAGCTCTCACCACCTAAGGTTCCTCAGCAGAAATAAATACATACATGAATATATATATATATATATATATATATAGAAATATGTATATGTGTATACATACTGGCTCTGTATATATATAGATATACATAGATAGATAGATAGATAGATAGATAGATAGATAGATAGATAGATAGACAGACAGATAGATAGATAGATAGTACCAGCTCTATACCATCAGCAATCAGATAAATAATAGTTGACTACTTTGATTAGTAGGATTCCATTAGGGTTATTTTCCAAACTTGGTAAAAGTCTGGCTTTGTTATCTTTTAGCGCTGACTGTAAATCTTTCTCTCATCTCTTACTCTTTTTCCTCTCTCTACATATATATATTTGCAAGACTCACAAGCGAAAGATGGAAAGTGTCCGCACATGGTTCAGCCCCGGATGTGCTGTCTGTCATTGGTAGAGACACTCATGAAGTCAGCTCTTCCTTTACTGGAATTTAGGGGAAAATATACACAGGATATTGAGAGGTGGATCCAAGAGAGGGAGCCTCCTTGCTTAAAATAAAGTTAAATACATTTCTTTATGGCATGGATTCTTAGGCTTATTTTCCCTATGTGGTTTCAAGATCTTCAGCATTATTCTGAATGTGAATTTCTCTTCACTATTTTTACTTCAGGCATCTAGATGGTCTCTATGAACAAAACTTTCTTTTCTGCACAGAGAATGTTTGTCATTTTTTACAACCATAATGTTTTTTTCCTCTTCTTTTCCAGCCAGGAGAGTGCCTGAGTTTGCAGGTTAGGTTTGATCTTCATTATCGACTCAACTATACCATCCATCTTCATTCCCTTTTCAACTTCTCAGCTCTTTTTACGTTCCTTCTATATGAGATGAATGTACCTTAATTGTACCCTAGTTATCACTGATTCCAGGGCATTTTCAAATATTTACTGCCGTTAATATATATCATGATTTCATGTTTTTTAAAATCACTCCAGTACCAAACATTTCCCATTTACCTCTTCCCATTACCTTCATCTCAAATGCCTCCTTTTCATTCATTTCTTTTTTTTTTTTTTTTTCTTCAGACGAAGTCTCTGTCTGTCCCCCAGGCTGGAGTGCAGTGGCACAGTGGTGTGATATTGGGTCACTGCAACCTCTACCTCCCAGATTCAAGGGATTCTCCTGCCTCAGCCTCCCAAGTAGCTGGGGTTACAGGCACGTGCCACCATGCCTGGCTAACTTTTGTATTTTTTTAGTAGAGACGGGGTTTTGCTGTTAACCAGGCTTGTCTTGAACTCCTGACCTCAAGCAATCTGCCCCCCGCCCGGCATCCCAAAGTGTTGGGATTACAGGCGTGAGACACTGTGCCCGGCCCATTCACTTCTTTTATGTACAGTCACGTGTCACGTAATGACTCAGTCCATGACAAACTGCATATACCATGGTGGTCCTATAAGATTATAATACTGTATTTTTACTGTAACTTTTCTGTGCTTAGATGTGTTTAGATACCCAAATACTTACCACTGAGTTACGACTGCCCACAGTATTCAGCACAGTCACATGCTGTACAGATTTGCAGCTTAGGAGCAATAGGCTATTCAGTATAACCTAGGTGTGTAGTAGGCTTTACCATCTCAGTTCGTGTAAGCACACTCGATGATGTTCTCACGATGACAAAATTGCCAGATGACACATTTCTCAGTACGTATCCCCACCATTAAGTAATGCATGACTGTATACAAGATCTAATATCTTTTTATTTCTTTTTTTGTTTGTTTCTTTTTTTTGCCTTTTATTTTTATTTTTTTATTGTTATTATACTTTAAGTTCTAGGGTACATGTGCACAATGTGCAGGTTTGTTACATATGTATACATATGCCATGTTGGTGTGCTGCACCCGTTAACTCGTCATTTACATTAGGTATACCTCCTAATGCTATCCCTCCACCCCCCTCCGACCCAATAACAGGCCCTGGTTTGTGATGTCCCCCTCCCTGGAAACCATCATCCTTAGCAAACTATTACAAGGACAAAAAACCAAACATCGCATGTTTGTTTCTTTTCTATTGAAGAAGTCAAGTAGTTTATTCTTTTTTTCTTTGGGTTCTCGTAGAGTACAAAATTTTGAAAACCATGTTCTGTATCTGAGTTTTTGAATGATATTTCGTTTCATCTTGGGCAAAAAAAAAAAAAATGGTTAGAATTGAATTTGGTAAAGGGTACCATAGATCAAAAAAACTTAAATATATATGTTATAAGTGTATTTCTCTTAAGTGTAAAATTCTGGGAGCAGGCAATATGGGCCTGAATAGTAGTTGTGTTCCAGTGAATCCTCAGGGCCCAGCTCCTTCTGTCATTGCCTCACCGGGCATGGCCTCTGCATTAAGATGATGTAACAAATTGCCACAAACATAAAGTGGCTTAAAGCAACATAAATGTGTTCTCTTACAACTCTGGAGGCCAGAAGTCGAAAATGTGTCAGCAAGGGCAAATTCCCTAATTCTTTCCTTTTCTAGCTTCTAGAGGCAGCCTGGATTCCTCATGGCCTCCTTCTCCATCTTCAAAGCATCGGTGGAGCCTCTTCCAATTTTTCTCTTTCTGTTTCTATCCTCATATTGCTTTTTCTCTGACTCTGAACCTCATCTTCTCTCTTATAAGAACTCTTGCAATTATATTGGGCCCACCAAGATAATCCAGGATTATAGCCCTCAATTTTAATTACACCTGTAAAGTACCTTTTTCTCTGTAAAGTAACCTAACCTATTCACAGGCTTCATGGATTAGGATGTGGACATCTTTGAGGTGTCATTATTCTACCCACCACAACTGTCACTTCTTTTTTTTTTTTGAGATGGAGTTTCGCTCTTGTTGCCCAGGCTGCTAGAGTGCAATGGTGCAATCTCTGTTCACTGCAACTTCCGCCTCCTGGATTCAAGTGATTCTCCTAACTCAGCCTCCCAAGTTGCTGGGATTACAGGCATGTGCCACCACACCCAACTAATTTTTGTATTTTTTAGTAGAGCTGGGGTTTCACCATGCTGGTCAGGCTGGTCTTGAACTCCTGAGCTCAAATGATCCACCCACCTTGGCCTCCCAAAGTGCTGGGATTACAGGCATGAGCCACTGCACCTGGCAACACAGCCTTCATTTCAAACTTCCTGTCCTAGTCCAAGATAACTGCTCCAGCTTGCATCCCCCAGGAAGGCAAGAGTGGTGGTGAACGATGGTCAAATGCTACATCACTTGGCCTGTGAATGAGATGTCCTGGAAGATGCCCCATGAGCCTTGGGTTTACATCTCATTCGCCATAAGATAGCCCCATGACTACACCCACCTGCAATGGAGACTGGGAAATGCACTCTGTGTTCTCAGAAATGTGAGCCCAGATCTGACAAAAGAGAAGGTGTATACGTGCTCAACTAGAACTCTTGGCTTCAGACAGCAGTTTTTCTTTGATAACGTTCCTTTGTCTTCTACCATTTTATACTCACTTGTAGAGCTGTGTGTTAGAGAACCCACCACGAGGGGCTTTTTTCTTGCCTCAACTTTCTGATGCTCTAAGGCTGAAGTGTTGGAGTCTGGGAGAAGTTTGATCTTCACTGTTTCTGGGACTCTTCTTTCCCTGACCCCTGTTTCTAGGACAGTTGGAGCAATAAGACATCTCAGGGTATAATGTGTTGTGTGCAATGCCCTAGAGACCCTTTTTCTGAGCAGCACTAATGGACTGCTTTAATAAATGAAGAAAGTCAAGTGAGGTAGTATTCTGGCCATCTTTACATACAGTCCCTGCATAGCGAATGGATGACTAGCTTTCTTTTTTCTGCCATTTCTGCATATATATCAGTTTAAGCAGTCTGGCTATACAATAGACATTTAATAAATATTAAGTACAAAGAATATTTAATACATATTTGTTTTATAAAATGAATATTTAGGTTGATTCAGTATGTTGTAAGTGTTCATCTTTTGAGGCACATTGGAAATCATTTTATTTGAAAGAAGAGAATAAGGATATTGAATTTCTAATTTAGAAATCATAAAAGCACATTTTGAGTATCTGTGGGAATGTTGAATCTATTTGAAACATTACATGTGGACATCTAAACATAAACTTCTTTCTTAGTAGATCTTGAAACAAAAGTCAAAAGACTTCCTCATTCATTTTCTCTTTTGGTCACACAACAGTCTGATCACTGAGTCTAATTCCCTAAATCAGATTTTAAGCAACTCCAGTTTCTTCTTTTGCCATTTGGTTAAACGACTTGGCCAGTGTAGCAGATAGAGAAGGGCCTACCCAACAGGTTTTCTAACCCCTGACTTTCTGTATATAATGCACTGTTTCCTACCAGACAGCTTTTATCATCATAGTGAATACATTCCCTCAAACAAAACTTACAAAAGAGAGATGAACTACAAACAAACCTACCCTTGCTTTTTTTTAGTACACTAGACCAGATAATTCTATAAACATGAAGGTAGAAATGTGCCACCTTATACTAAACCATGTATCAACTTTGAGTGAAACAACAAAGAAAAATAACATGGAGGTACAATGTTTTCTGTCTTCCATCAGCGTCCTATCCTATTTTACATTTGGATGATTTTTAAAAAGAACAGATAATGAAGAGAGATAGAAAAGCCCAGAGGTCTGGGTCCTTCACCATGTAAAATGAGAATATCATGAAAAAATAGAAGAACATTTTGTATACAATTTGACAATTTATAGCTATAGCTTTAAAACATCCATATATCCCATATGAGAGACTCTTGATAATGATTAAACATCAGAATAACCTCCACAAGGTTTTTAGTAAAATCTTATGTGTGACCCTGATCAATTCTTTTATAAGTTTATCAGAATTGATTGACTTTCATACTTCTGAAGGAAGTATGAAATACTCCTTCAGTTTTATAGATTAACCAGACATCTGGTAATTAAATAATCCAAAATATGTGTGTGTGTCTAAATAACCCAAAACGTGTGTGTGTGTGTGTGTGCATGCATGTGCACAGGCAGTCACACTTGTGTGTATCTCAGGTTATTATTTATAATAAAAAACATAAAAATTAATTCCTCTTAAAAGGAGTTATTGAATAAAATAATTTTCTATAGTATAATGTTGTGTGGTCATTAAAATATAATCATGTGATTGGAAGCCACTTACAAAATTGCAAGACATGATATTTAATGAATCAAGAAAATATACAACTCAGAGTGGCATGATGATGAAATTATTTTTCTTTCTTCCTTATCTAATTGTCTTTAAAACTGATATATGGGGCTAGGCACAGTGGCTCAAGCCTGTAATCTCAGCACTTTGGGAGGCCAAGAGGGGCGGATCACGAGGTCAGGAGATCGAGACCATCCTGGCTAACATGGTGAAACCCCATCTCTAACAAGAATACAAAAAAAAAAATTAGCCGGGCATGGTGGCGGGCACCTGTAGTCCCAACTACTCCGGAGGCTGAGGCAGGAGAATGGCGTGAACCCGGGAGGCGGAGCTTGCAGTGAGCAGAGATTGTGCCACTGTACTCCAGCCTGGGTGAACAGAAGGAGACTCCATCTCAAAAAAAAAAAAAAAAAAAAAAAAAACAAACAAACAAAAAAAACTGATACATGGATTACTTGACTTTATATGACCTTATGAAGAGTGGGGTAACTTTTTCCATCTTGATTTCTACCTCGAGAGCCAGTGTTGCCTGCTTCCTGTTCCCTTTTCTGGCTTTTAAATGTTGGTGTTTTCAGAAAATTATCTGTGTTCTATGCACATCCTTCTATTTTCTCAAAGATCTCATCTGTTTTATGAATTTAAGTGCATTTTTATGCTGATGACTGTAAATGTTTGTCATATCTTTTAAAAAGTGTAACTATAATATTTGTAGGCCCTTCCTTGAACTTCGACAGCCACTAAACATACTGCATTTCAAACACAACATTTATTCCTCTTATGCCACGCTATCCACCTTCTAGATTCTTTATCTTGGAGGAATCAGCATTCACCAAGTTTTCAAATCACCCAGACTACCCTACATCCTGAATGCCATCCTGTTGACTAACCTTCACTGGCCTCTTCTGAACACTGTAAATCTTTTTTTCAAATATTAATTAAATGACCACAAGTCTGTTTTGCACACAGTAACTGGGGGATCTTGTGTAGAATTTGAATCCATCTGCTGTTTACAACTCTCCAACAGTGTCCCATACCTTTTGGATAAACGAAACACTAGTTGGCAAGGTGCGAAAGATTCTTCCAACCTGGACTTTCTCTGAAATTTAGAGCAAAATTGCCTGAAATAATTGCCACAACACAGGACTATTTGTATTTTTCCACAGGTTTTGAGTTCTTTTGACATATATAAAGTGAGCTTTGTCAGACATTATATGGTTTAGATTTGTGTCCCTGCCCACATCTCATGTCAAATTGGAGGAGGGGCCTGATGGAAGGTGATAGGATCATGAGGGCAGATTTTCCCTTGCTGTTCTAGTGACAGTGAGTGACTTCTCATGAGATCTGATGGTTTAAAAGTATATGGCACCACCCCCTTCACTCTTTCTCTCTCCTGCTGGCATGTGAAGGAGGTGCTTGTTTTCCCTTTGCCTTCTGCTATGATTGTAAGTTTCTGGAGGCCTTCCAGTCAGGCTTCCTGTACAGCCTGCAAAACTGTGAGTCAACTCAACTAAACCTCTTTTCTTCATAAATTACCCAGTCTCAGGCAGTTCTTCATAGCAGTGTGAGAATGGAAAATACAGGCATGCCGCTTCTTTTCCCTTTTCACCAATTTAACACACTCGTGCCCCTAATAATTCAGTTCATGATTTGCTATGTACACAGAACATGCCTGTTAAATCCCTGATGCATGAATGTATTAGTCTGTTTTCACGCTGCTGATAAAGACATACCCGAGATTGAGAAGAAAAAGAGGTTTAATTGGACTTACAGTGCCACATGGCTGGGGAGGCCTCAGAATCATGGCAGTAGAAAAAAGGTACTTCTTACATGGCAGCAGCAAGAGAAAAATGAGGAAGACACAAAAGCAGAAAGCCCTGATAAACTCATCAGATCTCTTGAGACTTACCCACTATC